>NW_020643262.1:4199878-4499878 GCF_003573695.1 Papaver somniferum
TTCCAGTCCAATGAAAAGAAAAAAAAAATAATAATAATAATAAAAAAAGGAAAGTCTCTTAAAAAAAATAAAAAAATAAATAATTTCTCTTTTTTTTTTCTCTTTTTCTCTTTTTTTTTTTTTTTTGCTTTGTCTTTTTCCTTCTCTTTTAGCTTTAAGCTTTGATTCCAAGGTCTTTAGTATCCAACTTCAAACCTGTAATACAAAGACATACCAAAGAGACGTAAAAAGAACAAATTAAATAATAAAAACCTAAAAATTCTACCTAAGCACAAATCCCCGGCAGCGGCGCCAAAATGATTAAGATTTTTGATGGGGTTGTAGTAAATAGGATTCGTTTCAGACTTGTGAAGGAAATGAAATTTTTAGATTTAATAAAAATATATATACAAAAATATTAACAATGAGAGGTACTAGGACTAAGGATTTGGCCGAATTCACTACACAGGGTTCATTCATATATTCTTTGACAATTTAAAACTCAATAAAATTAACATGGACTCTGATTTTGCCAAGATAGATTCTCAAAACATCGATTGTAAGTCCTAAGCATGATGTATCAAAACACCTAAGCTAAGCATACATCATCAAATTAAATAACAACCAATTAATTCAAATCATATTTCAATTTTAAATCAATGCAAAAGTCATAAAAAGAATAAAAAATTACCCGGATGAAATTCAGCCTCCTCCGTCGTCCCAGTGTTGGGTTTAGCTCTCATGATAAAACACGCTCAAAATATATTTATAGCTCAAATGGTGTTTACAATGAGAGAAAAGAGAAAATGGTGTAAAACTGTAATCTGCGACCACACAAAGCGTCACAAAGAACGATAAAACAAGTGTTGCTGCTGTTTAGACTGCACTGCGACCCACGCTGTGCGTCTTAGACATGTTGATAACGACTGTCCTGCGAGTCTGTTCTTCGTGTTCTTGGTGTTCTTCATCAGCAGCAGCAGAAACAGAGTTTCATCAACTCTTGATTTCTGCTTCTCTGGCCTCCTCTCGACCCCAAACTCTCGACACCCCCTCTAGGACTCCCAGGGAACCTATTTAAACCAAAAACACGCGTTGAATCTCCTCCATTAATCCCAAATAATCTTCTTTTACTCGGGATATTTTCTTTCCTTTTTCAAAGAAATACGGGATTTTCTTTCCTTTAATTCCTCTTCCGCGCTTCTGTTGATGTGGAACACACTCCAAACAAGTTTCTACAGCATCCCAACTCCATCCAAACACGTACAAACACGCTGAATCCCGTGAACAACTCTTCCCTGCACGTATTCCCCTTTTTCCAGCTCGTGGATTGCCTAGCCAATTCAAGCCAATTATGGTCGAACCAAACACCCATACCATCTTTATTATGATATATCACATCTTTCCACAAAGTTTCAGCGATTGAATCGCACAAAATCACGTCCAAATGCAATCGAGAAAATCTTCCAGTGAAGAGCAAATATTTTCCCGCCAAAATATTTTTTTGAATTTGTGAAGAAGGTCACCCCTTATCCAGTGGTCGCCCCTTATCCGTTGCTGGAGTCCGAATAACACATGTCCCTTGGGGTGCCTTTAGTAATTTTTCTGGGTTCCTCCGGTGCATTTCTGGGGTGTCTTTAGTACTCTATCCTAGGGTGTAAAACACCAATTTTCGAGCCAATTTCGCCGCAAGAGCTTATTTTTCCAAAAACATCTACAAAAACATAAAATAACACAATAAGTATTTAATCGAGTCTAACAATACAGAACATTGAGAACAAAATAGACACATAAATGCGTGTATCAAATACCCCCAAACTTATTATTTGCTAGTCCTCGAGCAAAACTAATAAAAAATAAATAATACCGAGTTAATCTCGGGAGGGTTTACCAGAGGTGTGCCCACAAAACCATTACTCCAGACCCTAGCTATCTATGCAGAACCTTGGAAGGCACTAAAGAATCTCCTTGGTTGGCATACTTATTGACTACAAGAGGAAGTACCCTGATGCGAAATTCCAATTGTTGTACACGAGTTTGCACTCAAGCATACTAAAATTCATATAAAGTGACAGAGCTCTACTTAGATAGTTTCCGGACATCATAAACCGGAGTCAACCAATCACATGGATAGATTAAGAAGATGGATGTAGAGAAAAATGTGGATGATGTTGACTAAGGTGAACCCATCCTAATGGACTGAGATACTGGTCTGGACTAATATCAACACACTGGCAAATACAAGGGAACCAGTGGTCGATAATCCTAACTCTAGGTAAACTCAGCTGGCATATACAAGGGTACCAGTGGTCGACTTTATTGTATTTATTCCGGTTGGTCTGGTGGTCTGGTCTCAATTTTTTTTTTTCATCTCAGTCACTCTATTTCACCCTAGTAATGGTAAAAAGAAGAAAAAAAAAGAAATGATCAGGATTCTTTCGATGTTTCCATCACGAGGATATGGCGAAACTACCATGTTTTTTTTTTTTTAATTCTAACACCTGAGCTCTGTGCTTTTATGAATATACTCTTCTAGATGTTTCCATCTAATCAGATTGGTTCCTCAACTCCTACAACCAAGATGTTCCCATCCACTTAGATTGGTTAGTGCAAACCTTAATAGGCATAAATTTCTAGGCTATGGAGTTTAATAATTGCAACTAAAAAGTTTCTCCCATACCCCCAAACTTAAATATAACATTGTCCTCAATGTTCTAAAGATGAAACTAAAAGCATGAACAAGGAGAAACTGTTACCATTTGAAGCGAAAGAGTTAAGGAAAGATATTACCGTGTTGCATGAGCATGGGATACCTCCCAAGAAGTGCTAAGTTTAAAGTCTTCAGCCAGACTTATGAAAGGATTAGTCAACTCGAACCATAAAGTAACAGTCGAAATAACTGTGGGTCTTCAAAAATAAATAGAGATGACCAAAGGAAAATGCAATGAACCAAGAAAGTGAACAAGACTAGCATGCCCTTACTTAGTTTCCTGATAAAGAAATTTATATCTAATTGTGGTTCAGGTTCAGGTTCTATGAAAGGTCTAAATAGAGTTTCATCAACTCTTGATTTCTGCTTCTCTGGACCTCCTCTCGACCCCAAACTCTCGACACCCCCTCTAGGACTCTCAGGGAACCTATTTAAACCAAAAACACGCGTTGAATCTCCTCCATTAATCCCAAATAATCTTCTTTTACTCGGGATATTTTCTTTCCTTTTTCAAAGAAATACGGGATTTTCTTTCCTTTAATTCCTCTTCCGCGCTTCTGTTGATGTGGAACACACTCCAAACAAGTTTCTACAGCATCCCAACTCCATCCAAACACGTACAAACACGCTGAATCCCGTGAACAACTCTTCCCTGCACGTATTCCCCTTTTTCCAGCTCGTGGATTGCGTAGCCAATTCAAGCCAATTATGGTCGAACCAAACACCCATACCATCTTTATTATGATATATCACATCTTTCCACAAAGTTTCAGCGATTGAATCGCACAAAATCACGTCCAAATGCAATCGAGAAAATCTTCCAGTGAAGAGCAAATATTTTCCCGCCAAAATATTTTTTTGAATTTGTGAAGAAGGTCACCCCTTATCCGTTGCTGGAGTCCGAATAACACATGTCCCTTGGGGTGCCTTTAGTAATTTTTCTGGGTTCCTCCGGTGCATTTCTGGGGTGTCTTTAGTACTCTATCCTAGGGTGTAAAACACCACTTTTCGAGCCAATTTCGCCGCAAGAGCTTATTTTTCCAAAGACATCTATAAAAACATAAAATAACACTATAAGTATTTAATCGAGTCTAACAATACAGAACATTGAGAACAAAATGGACACATAAATGCGTCTATCAATGAGTTTTCGACTTATTTTTTCTTTGGGATCTTCAGTGAGTCTGAGGTACAATTGGCATTCTTCTATAGACCAAATCTCTTTGGAGCGTAGAGACTCAACTATTTCATCGTTTGACATTTCCTCAAACAATTTTGAGTCAACTAATATTGTTTTTGTGTTAAATGAATCATCCATTAGATTCATACTTATAGGTTGGATCGCACCAAACACAGATTGTTAGATCTTTTCGTGTTTGCCTGCTCTGATACCAATTGAAAAGACGAGGGTACCCAAATATACTTCAATATAAAACTTTTCCACCTGTAAGTCCTTTTCCGAAAGTGATTGTCTATGGACAGAGTCGAGACAATACAACTAATCGGTTCACACTTTTTATGATCGTCTATGGATACAAGATCGAGACAATACAACAACGATGTATACTTGATAATAGGTTCAGACTTAACCAAACTCTAGGGATTGTCTATCAAGTAAAATAGGAATTAACGTTTGTGTATTTTACTTCTAATTATAATAAAACAATTATAATTGCAGAAATAGAAAAGTAAAAGACACAACAAGATTTTGTTAACGAGGAAACCGCAAATGCAGAAAAACCCCGGGACCTAGTCCAAAATTGAATACTCTCAGAATTAAGCCGCTATAAAAAATCAAACCAACTTCGTATAATTGAGACCAAGCAACTAAACCTATAGTTCACCTAGTTCCCTCAGTATCCCTGCGCCTCCAACTTGTAAATAAGTCACACACTTGGAACATTCCTTTGGTTCGTTTTCCAAACAGTAAAGGAACAACAAATCTTTTCGGTAACAACTCTTTTCAAACGACGTGATATGAGTTTGACAAAGGCTCTTCTGTTTAACCAATAAACTCCTTTGTCGGGTCCTTAGATCAATCTCTCAACAACTACCGAAATAATTGTTAGACTATGCAATCAATACTATTAATCACAAAGAAGTGTATTTATGCCGATCTACTCAACTAATCAATCCAATCTATCACAAATATAAATCGATTATATTTGGATCCCTTTCCAACCGAAACAAGTATTGTGCACACCAAGGATTATGAACCCAAAAAAGTCTTCTTGTCTTCAAATCTTCTTTAATCTTCAATCAACACCTGCACACAATCAACTTGAATCTCTTGTGATCAATCACACACAGAACGGAGTCTGTTAACATTGGATATCATAAGATGTCTTTAGATCTACAAACAGTCTAAAGATCCCCGTCGAAACTTCAATCTAGTTTGAGTGAATCTTATATCAGAAGAGAAGATTCTCAAGCATAAACAAACTAGGTGCAATCAAAGTTCAACAACCGTTAGTCAATAAAATCAAACGAAAACTAATAATAAACTGCAATTATCTAGTTTCCCACCAACGGTACTAATAGAGCTTCTCAATCCCAAAAAAGTCTTTAAACCGAGCGGTCGTAAGAGATTTCTCCTAATTAGGGTACTTTCCTCTCTGATAGGCGGCTCCACCAGTAACAACACAACTGAGGTAGTTTTGCTAGCTCTGAGGATTAGTTTGCTAGAAATGCAAACTTCAATATTTATAAACAAGGAAGTTTGGACACCAAGGAATTTCCAAAACCGAATATTCTCAAAGATATGCAATAAACACAAAATCGGTTTTCATAACTCCTGGAAATGCTTTGTCCAAATATTGACTGAAATCCCAATAGAAAAATCTATAATCAGTAAATGCACATTACTAATTATTATTTTCTAAAGATATGCATTTAATTGCTGGAAATTAAATAGCATATAAAAACTAAGAAACCTTAAATAAAAGATTCTCAATTTATTTCGATCCTAGGATTCTCCTTTAGCTATTAAGGGATATCTTTGAACAATTAATGATAAGAGTTACTGCACATTTTCAAAGTATGTCGACATCTTTACTTTCCAAGTCCTTTTTCATACTTACAATCTTGGAAACGATTTGCCACATTTCCAAACAAGTTTAGAATTGGTTCGTCTGAATTCCAAGAACTATGTGATTGATTATCCTATCAAATCACCAATCATGGGTTTCACGGTTCTACCAAAACAAGTTCGGTTCTACCTCCATGTGAGTACTGTGCATAGTCATGCTAGTTACCAAAATTCGGTTGACTAGGTACTAGGATCGGTTCCTCACAACTTATGGTAACTACCTGTATTCGGTTGCACATGTCCATAGGATCGGTTCCCCCAAAACTAAAAACTTGTTGCACATGTTCATATGATCGGTTCCCCCATCTACTAAAAACGTGTTGTACCTCTTACAAGGATCGATTCCCCTCTTTTAAATTTGTTGTACATCTTACTAAGATTGGTTTCCCAATGACTAGATAAAAGTTGTTATTTACAAGGCATCGATCATACCATCTTGAGTGATTACTTAAGATCAGTTTCACTAATAAAAGTCATACCAATACATAAGTCAGGCCTTGTGAATAGTTTTACCAAGATACGTAAACTACTTTATGAGCGGTTATACTAAACACACATATTGGTAATTCAAAATAGATTTGCAATGAATAAAATACCAATAAGCCTAGCGATTTCCCTTTCGATTCACAAAACAAGTTTATGAACTTACTTCCTTTAAACGAATGTAAAACATTGTTTCATAGGATGAAATCTTCACTCATACCCATACATAATCACAATTGCATTCATATGATCATGTCGATGTCTTATATACAAAGTTTAATGGTTAAACAATAAACCTCGTATTGTATTCCTTAATACTATGTTTAACCAGAATATCATACACAGCTTCGCAGTTATGTTATCAATATGCACGGCTTGAAAGATACGTTAGAGAATGAAATAGTTCAAGTCAAATATTACTAACCTCAAGAGGAAGGATGATGTTGTCATTGTAGTTCCATACTTCTTCACATTCTTCAATTCTTCATGTAATACTTGTAAGTCTCATATCCTAACACTCTCAAGATAACCTATACGAAGTTGACTCTAGTATATAATCAAGCGACTCTTTAAATGAGTTTTGATTCACTAAAATATGACAACCAAACTTGACATACCAACGCTTGGTGGGTTCAACCGGGCTATGCTCTAACAAAAATAATTATTATAATATTTAGACGGATGACTTAACGTCCTATTAATACTATTGCCGACGGATGACTTACCGCCCTACTTGACTTAGCTAGAAGCCGTGGGAATAAACAGACACTCTTCGCGGGAAAATCACACAACACATATTATAACGCATACAATTATATTCAAAGAAAACATCGTATATATGCAATAACAATATACACTCATTCAAATAGTAAAAGCACATCATGCTCGCAATTAGAAAGTAATCTCAATGATTACAAGAAGGTTACAAAGTTCCCACCTGATTTGATGACAAGCCACGCCTACCTTGAAATCCACCATCAACTGGTTCTTCTTTTGAATCGATCTGTTAATATGGTCTAACTGTTAATCACACAAGTACTCTAAGAAATTAGCCAAAAGGCTCATACAAGGCTCATAAAATAATCTCATAGAATTCTCTAATTATAGGTTAAGTGAACTATCTAATGGTTCTAAACCCATTTATGGATTTGCACCTTTTATTCTCTATCTTAGTATATCTAAGGTTTATTAACTGACTCGGGTTGGTTCTATAGTCCATTAGATAAGTCTTAAGAATATCTACAACTTTGTAGAAAGAACCCAAATGCTATTTCGGACGATAAGTGGTCCAATTCATCAAATAGGAATACTATACCTAAGCTCAAGTCCACTAAACAAGCCAAATACACAAGGCCTGGGTCAACTAACTGTCAAAGTAACGGTCCACGTCAGTCTACGAGGTCAAGTCAAAGTCAACCGTTAAGGTCAGGTCAACTGGTTAATTCGGTCAAGGTCAAGTCTGGTCTTGGCTCACTGAGCCGGTTCCGAGCCAACTAATTCAACTCAGTCAGACACACTGAGTCAGCTAAACTGACAGGGTTGAAAGGCCTAAGGGGCTTAGGCCAAAGAATACTAATGCACAATCATGGTGCAACACCTAACCTGCCAAGACTAAAATGATGCAACACATAACAAATCAACATCTAAAAGATGCATTTCTAATTCAATACAACTTATCTAACTGCAAGCTTCAATTATACCATCATTTATATTTCTTTCAAGTACAAATCTAATCGCAGAAACTCATTACAATTCCATCATCTCACAAACAACTCCAATTTCTATTCCTTCACGCATATTCATACCACTAAACCTCATTGCATTTTTAACTCAAACTCAAACCTCCATTGCAACCTACAACTTCATTAACTTCAATTGCACCACCAAGCCACCAGTTACAATCAATCTGCAACACTAAAATCTTGTTTACCTGTTCAACATCAACACATCTCTTTAACTCAACTTTACTGAAAATCCCATAGCTAGTTCACTCCAAGTATCTCAGACCCCTTTCCTACATTTATAACACCAATTCTTCTAATTCCCATAACCTGTAATTCATTCACCATCTCCATCTCAACTTCTACTACATATCACCAGTACCAGTTCATAACCATCACCTTCATTAGCATTATCTCAATTCAAACAACTCAACAACCATTTCAATACTAGTAAAATGAACACCAGCTTAACATCATCACCACCAATTCAACCCTTCACTGTAAACTCAATAACACCACCATCTTTAGCTAAATCATTATATCACATGTAGATTCAGAATCACCATAACCACAACCATGAACAACAACTCTAACACCAAGCTTGTATCACAGTTCTACAACTCCATCTCCATATCAATCACACCTCAATAATTACCACTGCTCACCAAAACTATCTCTTCTAACTTCTACCCCAATCATCAAATCCAGAATTACCTTCCTAAACTAAAATTTCCAACTGAAACTTACACTCCATATCATAACCACCTATTTCTAATTTCTGTGAACTATTCAACTATACTCAAAACTCTAACTGATAAGAACCCTAATTCCTAAATCCTAAAGAAACGTAAATTGTAATATCCAGGATTTTTGGTTCGAATTATATAACCTAATTGCGGCCTATTCGGTATATATGAGACATATATTAAAGCCCAATATATATTTAATCAATTAGTTATTTAACCTATATAATAACTATTAAGTGTATCATTTTAAAATAATGCTTAGGATTTTTGAACTTGGAAAATATAAGAAACTTGAATAAATAAATAAATTTATTAAAGTATAATTTATTAACATTAAACCTTTGTATGATTTATGAAGTTGTGCATGTTTGAAAGAGAATTAAATGTATGAAGTTTTTATTATATCTTTTGGAATGAAAAATGTAGACTAAATTAGAGTGACTAAACGTTTCAATATTATATACAATTTATAATGAAATTAAATGCTAATTGAAAAATGACATATTCAAAATAAGTTATTTTAATATTGATGTGTACATTTATGGACTAGTGGGATAGAAATCCGTAAAAAAATGCATGTAGTTTAATTAAGATTAGTATTATACATTTAACATAAAATGCATGGAGTTTAATGCTTGAGTAATTAATAAATAATATTTTATTTTAATATATTAATTTATTTACATAGAATAGAATTTAAGAAGTCTTTCAATTTCTTCACGTTGTGTACTAGAAGCTTTTTATTAGAGACTTAAATATATGCATGGATGTAAAAAGATAATTAATTTTTATTAATGGCATTAAAATGGGTAATAATTAACTTTTGTGTATAAATACACCTTTTTGAGGCTAATAGATTTTAGATTCTTATTTTCCTACTATGTTGCTCTTAGGAGTTTAGATAAATATATAAGTAATCATGCAAGAAGAGTTGAAGAAAGATGGTTTTTGTAGAATGAATTCATTGGAGTTTAACTATGAGATGATACACAATTATCAAGGTAGGTTTACTAACCCATCTTCTTTAAATATTTTTTTGTGATTTGTTTGATTGGAAATGACGTCTTCTTCTTTTATTTCATCTTTTGATTTCTTTGATTGAAACTAATGAATTCTTCTTATGTTCTATTTTGAATCAAGTTGAGTAATTATATATAATTGTTGTTCTGATAATATGAATGATCTAAAAACTAAATTGGAAAGATTAACTAAGTTAATTGTAAAAACAATGTACAAAAGGAAGAGTTTACATTTTACGTTAGATGGAACTTCGTTTCATGCTAACGGCGGGTAATGATCCCCGAGATTTAAATGGATAATGATCCCCAGTAGGAACTTGTGTTTCCTGACCATCAATGGAGGTTTTTCGTGCCGGATAACGAAAATGAAACAGGTAATGATCCCTGAGAGCAGATGGGTATGATCCCCATAGGAACTTTTGTTCCTGACCATTGATGGAGGCTGTCCGTGCCGAGAAACGATAGGTGGGTGTACGAACCAAGGACATTCGTACCGTGAACTCATAAACCAAAATGAATTAAATAATAATTCAGAATTATTTTGGGTATTGTTGAGATGTTTTTATGTTTTAAGAGGATGGGAAAGTATGCCTATTGAGCCGTCAACTCACCCCAATTGACATTTTTTGCAGCTTTCTTAAATGGTGGAAGAGGAACTTAAAAATTAGATGAACTTATTGACCGAGTTGTTTTTATTATTTGAAGTGTAATTTGATTTTCACATTTTATTGAGAATGTTGTTAATGTATTTATAATTAATTAAACTCATGTATAAAAATAATTCTCCAAGCTTAGTGAAATCATTATAGAAAATAATTTTTTTTTGTCTCTTTCCGACCCATAACTCTTCGAGTTCGGATCTTCATATGGGTTTGATTCTGGTCCGGAAGTCGGGGTGTTACATAAATTAACTCACATGCTATCGAATCCACCTCAAATTAAAGACAAATCCAATCTATAATAAATCAAATCATAACAATTTCATACACAAATTTCAATAAATTAGAAACCCTAATTTAACCCCTGATTTACCTTTTTCGTTGAGTTGAAAACAACTACACGAAAATCTTCACTATCATTAACCCATCCTTGATCTTTCTCCTCTCGATTCGATCTCCTCCTCAACTTTATACACTCAAAACCAACTCCAGAAACCCTAATTTAGTTAATCTTCACGATTCACCACCACATCATCTTCTTTCTCTCAATTCACAGACACGTTATCTCCTTCTTCATCTATCAAGTTTCGTTGTTTGATTTAATTCCAACCCAACATCAATCTCATCTCTCGAAATTTCGGTAGAAGAGAACAGAGAGAGGAAAAGAGAAGAAGAAAGAATGAGAGAAAAGAAGAAAGAATAAAAGTAAAGAAAAAATAAGAATGAAAGAGAAAAGAGGGATCGATCTTATCTACTCGACTTGGAGATAAGGTTTATTAGAATTATTAAGGCACCCAACAATTAGGTAAGGGCTGACCACACAATTGAGCTGCAAAAAGACCAATTCACCCTTTACACAATTCAGATGATATTTTCTTCGTCTGGTATACGAATGACGCGTTCGAGTAGTCCATTCCACGTATCTTTTCGAGATCTATCCAATGATACTAATTTCGAATCTAAATTATTGTTAGATTAATTTATATTAATTAACGTTTGTGTTGATCTATTCGAGTTATTAACGGTTAGATCGTCTCTTGACTATCGCTTGACATGTCAAATAACGTTGAAGAGCTTGCGTATCCTTACAGCTAGCATGGTATCATACAAGAATAACTAAACATATCAGATGATAAAATAAGGATATCAAAAGAGACTAGATAGTAATAAATGCATAGCGCCTAACAACGAGGCTTGAAGGATTACAATGAATTATTTTGGTGTTACATTTATTTTAATTAATTTTACTATTTCACCGACTTTAGATTATTTTTAGATGTAAATTTTGCAAGTTACTTATAATATTATCATTTTTAGCATTTTGCAAACTAGTTGTTCTAAACTTCATTTTTGTGTCCCAAAAATTACACCGCAACCAAACATACTTATTCTCAGCGTAATATTTGGACCCGTGTAGAGCACAGGTGTCCCAACTAGTTTAATTGAATTCCATTAAAAAATAATTATTTATCGATATCTCTAACTTAGTTCGGTGCTGGGTTGCACAGACGCGAACGTGTAGACGCGGACACGACCCGACACAATGCTGCCGCGGACACTACAAATTTCTCAAAAACCTAGGACGCGGACGTATATATACATATTTTATTTATATATTTGTTTGAGGGTGAAAACGATTTCTGCTGGTTTTGGTAAATTCGTGTGTGTGGATGAGAAACGAGTCTAAACCCTAAACAATGTACTGCACGGGAGTACTTTTGATTCGAGAGATCAATCTGTACAATCCTGGCCTAAACCAAGAAATGACCGTTCTAGGCTTGCTTCGGTCACAAATTAAAGGAGAAGGGTTGGTCTTAGGGAGGGAAGCAAAGAAAGTGTTGAGACCAGAATCGTTGATCCTGAAGGTGTGGTTGCTTATGACTTGTATCAGAAAGTAGAACTGGCTAGCAGAATGGAAAGCTACAAGGTGATTTCTAGATATTCTGTTGTTTTCCGATCAAAACTTGTTGTCTGGTAGAAATAGGTGAAACTTATTCATACAAGTCGTAATAAAACATACCCTGGCCTCGTAGGAAGTGGAAAATGATTGAGTGGTGGAAGAGTGGAGTAACGTGTAACGTCAGGAATTATACTTCCATAATGAAGGATCCGTTTACACCATTACTTCTTGCCATTACTAACCGCTCCACTTTATGACACCTTCTTGTAACGGGCGTATTGCACGCCGCATGCTGTAAACCTCCATACCAATACCCTGATGAGTATCCCCCAGTTTGTGACATGTTTGATGACTCGAGTGTTTTCGTGGAAAACATGTAGCACTTTGCTACGTGTGGCAAGTTAAAATCAAGAGGCTTGCAGTAGGAAAATAACATGTGATGCTATTAGGCTCGTCTTGGCTGGTCGCCTAAAATTTGCCACAAGTTTGTCAGTTCGGTGGCACACTTCGATGGCTGAGATCATATCTCATTAGGAAGGGTAGCCGTTGATTATGGATACCTTGTGTTGGCGCCTGATAATGGCACAATGGCATTTTGGTGTATGTCGTGGCAGTGCGGCATGGCTGGCATGGCTCGTGCGTGCTAGTGGCACGGTGGTGCAAGTAGCGCCTGGCGTAGCCATGGCCACTAGATTTAGGTGGCTGGTCGCCCAAAACTTGCCACAAGCCTTCCATCTTGGTGGCGAACTTGGATGGATAAGATTGCATCTCATGAGGAAGGGTAGCCGTTGATTATGTCTACCTTGTGTTGGCGCTTGATAGTGGCACAATGGCGCCTTTAACGCATGCCAACGGCATGGCTGGCATAGTTCGTGCATGCCAGTGGCACGGTGGAATGGATGGCATAGTTTGTGCATGCCAGTGGCTGGCGTAGCCATGACCACTGGACTTAGGTGGCTGATCGCCTAAAAGTTGCCACAAGTCTGTCAGTTTGGTGGCAAACTTGAATGGCTGAGATTACATCTCATGAGGAAGGGTAGTCGTTGATTATGGCTACCTTCTGTTGGCGCCTTTAGTGTATGCCAGCGACATTGCGGCATGGCTGACATAGTTCGTGCAGGCCAGTGACACGGTGGAATGGCTGGCATAGTTTGTGCATGCCAGCGAGACGATGGTGCAAGTGGCGCCCATGGATACTGAAATTTTGGCATGTTGGTGTTAGACTCAAATGTGGTGTGGCAACATTAGTTTCAATTGCCACATTAATCCCCATGTTTTGTGGAACATTTTTTGGTTCGGTTGGCGCAACAACTTTTCCTAAATTAGGGTTTGGCATGTCGAAACCCTAATTATCATATATGGCATGTTGCGGTCCCGGTGGCATAGTTTTGTGCCACGATTATAAATTAGGGTTTCTTCCACCGCCACTAGAGCATGGCCGCGCCTAGGGTTTAGGCAAGCCAAATTGAAGTCCGTTGTGAAGCTGGTCACGCACGGAGAGTGGGTTGGAAAGTTTTGGCATGCTGTAACGGTAAGTGGCGCGTTTGGCATGTGCGCCTGACATGCTTGTTTTGGCATGTTTGGCATGTCGTTAGCATGTTGGTACGGTTTTGGAAAGCCAACATAGTATGGCGACCTCTTGACACAATTCCACCTCTCTGTGGCAGGTTTAGAGCAACCCGATTGGTCACTGAAAGTAGGGGGCCGGCCAAGCATGGGCGTGGCTACCCTTTTGGTGTGCGTGACAGGTTTAATGTGACCTGATTGGTCGATAAAGGAATAAGGGTGTAACACCCCTTGTTTTTAGCATGGTGCATGCTAAAAGATACGCCATGGCCTGAGATGAAGCTTCATCCAAAGCTTCTGTTACGTAGGAAAAGGAACATTGGCCCTTGGCTAATGCGTCGACAATAGACAGCCAACATGGCTGGATATCGGGTTGGCAGTGAACAACCAACATGGCTGGAGATCGGGTTGGCAGCGGACAACCAACATGGCTGGACATCGGGTTGGCAGTGGACAGCCAACATGGCCGGGTGTATGGCAACGACCATGAATAGTAAAAGTGGGGAGTTGATGAATGATTTTTCCTCCCCTAATCAAAGTTGTAAAAATGTTAAGTTAACATATACAGGGAGGGGTACTTGGTTGAAGGTGCATATACGGACCATGCACCAAGTGAGATAGCCTTAGAGATGTACATCCATCACGGCTGGACATTAGAGTGTCCTATGGGCCAAAGAAGGAAGTACAACCATCACGGACCTTCACGGGACACGGCTCAGTAAATGTTCAGCTGTCATGGCCGTACATTGAAACTGGCCTGTGAGCCATAACTGAATGTACAACCATTACGGTCGTACATCGCAGTTGGCCAGAATGGTAAGGTGCAACCATCATAGCCTGGGGAGTTGATGAATGATTTTTGCTCCCCCAATTTGAGTTGTAAAAATGTCAAATTATCATATATAGGGAGGGGTAGTTGGTTTATGGTGCATATGCAGACTATGCACCAAGTAAGCTTCATAGCTTAACCGGAAGAGTATAAATGATGCCTAAGGCTCGTTTATAGTTTCTTAGCCCCTCCAAGAGGGTATTTTATGCTTAGGCATCGTTATTCCATATTGCGGATCAAACATGCATCACTTGGATGCATTTTTACGGAACGGCCTATACAGGCCATTACCTTTATTGTCTGGCCACAGCCTCGCAAACGAGTTGGTTCAAGTTTCTGTCCTTTCGTAGATGGACTACGGTCTATGCTTGATCCCTTTAGAGTAGGGAAGGGTACGTAGGCAGCCGCAATGAGTTGCAGCATTGCCGGTCCAGCACTTTGTCGCTCATATCATCTAATTGGGAGACGATTGCGACATTCTGGCATGTCATATCATCTGGCTCGGTAAATCGATGCAAGAGATGATTGTGGCCAAACTTGGTGAGGCTAGTTGCATTCCATTCCTTGGATGCTCATACTTCCTATCAAGGCGTTCGACATAGGTTCAAAACCCGAGTGTCGAAATTTAGCTCAAGAGGAGTCAATTTTGATGGGAAACAACCCAAAGATCAAGACATGTTGATCTACATATCCACATGGTCACCAGAATTTAGCTAAATTCCATCGTTTAGGGCCTCAAAAGGCGTTTTAGGAAGGTTTTTGTTTTCTTAATAAACCCTTCGCGGAACAAGGGTAAGTTGGAACGGTGTGGAAGCTAAGTTAGCTGCATCATGCTCCACGAGCATGCCTGAGAGGGAAAATGGACGTGCATTTTTAGGACCGAATCGTAGCTTCATCATGGCGCATCGGGGAAGTTACGGCCTGCGGGGCAACGCGCCAATAGCGTAATTTTCCGGTCTGTCACAAAGGGTCGGTTGAGTAGCATGGGGCATGTCCAAGCGGCGCTGGCTAGCCTATGGCGTGGCCATGCTCCCCTTTATTGCTGCTCCTACCCCGCGACTCCGTTATTCTTTGTATTCTGATTTTGGGTAGGACCCTGCTCCTACTAATCCACAGCGGATTAATTGCTTAGTTGTTTAAGAATAGTCTCGACTGACGGGGTCTGATATACTGCGCAGGGCGCAAAAATCCTAACTTTGGAAATTAATCAGGTTCATGAGTTTTGTGAGTTATCACAAAATTGATTGAATTCTATGTGCTGGCACAAAATTCTTTATTTACAGAGTGCATTGCGCTTTCTGACTGAGTATTTTGTGCAAGGGCCTTAACTTTGGTACTTGGAGATCCGTGCTACTCTGCTGCTACTGAACATAAGTCCGTCATGCCATACCGATATTAAGGGTTTTGTCGGGGAACATAGCACAGGAAAGGTACTCAGTGAGTCTCATATTAATAAGTAATATATGCAAGGAGCCGAAATATACATAGCATCTGGGATTGTTGCTACATGCGCCAGTCTGGATAAATTTCATATAAATATATTAAACGGCTCAATAAATATGCAAGTGAAGAGGTTGATACTCATGGCTCCGCTTCCTTACAGAGTGACGTCACATCAGATACAAGGTTTTACTATTTTAACCCTAAGCTAAAAACCACCATCAACATTAAGTCCCCTGCTTAGCCCGTGACAGTGGCATTGTTGCGGGGTAAGCATGAGATGGTGACAAACAAGGATAAAATCCAAATGGCAAGTCATGAAGATATTGTTAGGAAAATTTATCTAACCTTTGTCGGAAGGCATGAAGAATCTGTGATCCTTGCATTGGCGTCTTTGCATAACTTTGGCTCGGCCATAGGGTGTTGGTGTCAGCGCAACAACTTTGGCTACCAGTCGGTAGAGGTGGCACGACTACGGGAAGGTGGATGGCGCTGTTTTGGATTGGACGTGGATTGTTGGCCCTGGCTTGGGCGTGGCGTTGGCTGGGACGCGGACTGTTGGCCCTGGCTTGGACGCGGCGTTGGCTGGGACGCAAACTGTTAGCCCTGGCTTGGGCGCATACCGTTGGCGCTAGCTTGGCCGCGTCTTGTTGGTGTCATGGAGTTTTTCCACGGGTCTGTTTGCCTCTTTTCGTGTTTATCCCAAACAGGAAACCTTCCTCCACTCAAACCCCAAAAGTGCTATGCCTATAAAAGGAGTCACGCATCCTCTTTATTTCGTATTATTGGCTTTGTTTCCACGTCTTGGTGCTAGCGGCAGAGCAGTATCAATAAAGCAGGCGAGCATATTCCAGGTACATATCTCTGTGTTTCTTCTTTTGTTTGCTCTTCTGTGTTGGTGTAAACCCTAGCCATAGGCATGTCCTCCATAAATTCGTAAAATACTTCAATGTGAATAATTTCCCCTTGTCAGTAGTATCGTAATAATATCAGCCACCACGCTAATGGTAACGAAGCCAATTCCTCATGATATGCACAAGCAAAAACCTAGCTTTAGGGTTTCCTGTTCTTTCCGGGGCTGTGAGTGCAATCTCCACGGCGGTTTTTTTTTTTTTGTTGAGCGCAATTATTCCCGTGGCATCCTTTTGACCGAGGACATATTCCCCGCGGCATGAGGTTGAGGCGGACGTCAGTCCCCACTCCTCCAGCTACCGCTCCTTTGGCTATGCGCTACTTTTGGCCATGCATGATGCGGCTTGTGACCAAATAAATTGGCTTGTGATCACGATAAATTCTATGCTATTGATAAGATAATCTTCATGCACCCCTTTTTTTTGGTAGTAACTTTTCTTCATTTCGCTCCGTTGTAGTTACTTTGAAAGCGAGAGAAGAAAGTTTCGTTAGGATGTCACCTGAAAACAGTCCCGCCGCCATGTTGAAAAACGTTGGCAACTCCAAGCCAAACACGGATGATGAATTCTTTACAACGTCTTCCACAGCTAAGAGAACCCATCCCAAATATGTGGCAATCCTCCTGACCAGTTCGAAAAACGAAGGAGACGTCCAGTCAGTTCGGCCAGGGAATGTAATGCGGTTTTGCCTTCAGAAGAAAGAGTATCCTGCTTCTCCTATTGACTTCAAAATCTGTCAGAGTCCATTGCGCTCTTTTGATAAATGGATGCAATTCATGACAAGTCAAGACTGTGTAAGGGCCAATCTGACCAGGGCGCAAATCATCAATGCTATCACGACTTCTGCAATGCTCCAAATCAGGAAAGACATCGCGGGTTTGATCACTTTTTTCTCCAGATGGTGTCCGGATACTCACACGGCCATATGTAGGTGGGGTGAAATGACCATTTATTTAGAGAGTGTAGCAATCTTTCTGAACCTTCCAATAATACGGATCCTTGACATCACCTTGTCTGACGATGAAGAAAAAATGCGCGCCATTCTCGTCACGAAGTCAAAAGGATTCGTTCGGAATAATTACGAGACGAAGTGCTTGTATAACTGGTGGGTGTCTGAATGGTTCCCGGATGAATCGGAGCCGGATCAGGTGAATAGTACGCTTCATGTTGCGGCATTCTTGGATCTGCTGCTATCCAAAGATATGTTTGATGATAGCTCTGGCAAGAAGGAGATAATACAGGAGCTCATTAAATTTGCTATCAAATTGGAAAAAGGTGTTGTTATCCCCATTGGTGGATTGTTTCTTGGCTCTTTGTACACCCATCTGGATCACCTGGTTGCAGACATGTACGCCTCTAATGGTTATATGAAAGTAGACTCATATGTCCACGTCGCCTTTATCCAAACGTGGTTGTGGGAGCATTTCAAAAATTATACTCCCAACCCATTGGCTTCATTTCCGGATTCCCATTGTGGTTCCAGGATACTTCGCTGGTTGAACATGCATCCAAAACCTGGATCAAAGCTCATTGATTTCCTCGACAATGTGTATGCAGTTGACTTTCGTCCCTGGTCTCCAGTCCATAGTTCATCCGAACACTTTTGCCTCCGTCTCGAACATGACTTTGCTTTCTGTTAAAAAGAATATGGGCATTGGAGAAGTTGTATTCATGTGGAGTTGTATATCCGGGCATGTGCCATCTTTTTTCATAGGGTGTTTTGAGGCAGTTCCTTATAACACTGACAGGGCTGCTCGGCATATGGGATTTGACCAAGGAGTCTTATTTCTTCATCAGTCGGCGGCTCCAGAAGAATTGCTGTCAACTTCTCTTGATGTCAGTACCCTTGCGCCGGGTAAAAACCTCCCTTTCTTGCTCTCAGAACGAAATCCAGCGACGACCTCCAAATATAATGTATTCTGGCAGAATGAATTTCTTCCCTGGATCACTTGGTTGCAGACATGTACGCCTCTAATGGTTATATAAAAGTAGACTCATATGTCCACGTCGCCTTTCTCCAAACGTGGTTGTGGGAGCATTTCAAAAATTATGCTCCCAACCCATTGGTTTCATTTCCGGATTCCCATTGCGGTTCCAGGATACTTTGCTGGTTGAACAAACGTCTAAAACCTGGATCAAAGCTCATTGATTTCCTCAACAATGTGTATGTAGTTGACTTTCATCCCTGGGCTCCAGTCCATGCGTCCATAGTTCAGCCGAACACTTTTGCCTCCGTCCCGAACATGACTTTGCTTTCTGCTGAAAAGAATATGGGCATTGGAGAATTTGTATTCATGCGGAGTTGTATATCCGGGCATGTGCCATCTTTTTTCAGGGGGTCTATTGAGGCAGTTCCTTATAAAATTGACAGGGCTGCTAGGCATATAGGCTTTGACCAAGGAGTCCCATTTCTTCGTTAGTCGGCAGCTCCAGAAGAATTGCTGTCAGCTTCTCTCGATGTCAGTTCCCTTGCGCCGGGTAAAAACCTCCCTTTCTTTCTCTCAGAACGAAATCCAGTGACGACCTCCAAATATAATGTATTCTGGAAGAATGAATTTCTTGCCATCCACGGATTCGTGAATGACGTGGTGAAAAATCCTCGCGGCAAGCCTTCCCCCGTGATTTTAGCGAGACATCCATTGTTGAGGGAGATTCCCATGGTTAAGCGGAAATCTCTCGGCTCGGATGTGGACAGTCCCCAGAAAAAGGAGCGAAGGTCGAAAAACCGTGCGGGTGGTTTTCAATCGGATTCGACAGCTCTTGTGACTTTCAGTTCTTCCAACACACAGGTATGTATGACTCCTTATTAACTTGACTGGTTTACACAAATCTTCTGTTTTGTTGCTGAACATCTTTTCTTCTTTTCTTTCAAAACTCAGGGTCTTGACAGCACGAACGCTTTTTCCAGACTTGCACGTAGTCAAAAACCGGTGACTAAGTTTCATGCAGATAAAGAAAAGGAAAGTTCGGGATCCAGTGGTGATGATGGAAGTACTTCTGAGAGTAGCGCCGAGTCTTCCTCCAGCGAGTCCGCGAATGAGTCGATGAGTTTCCACACGTTTCCCTCTCTTTTTTTTTGCTGACATAAATACTTAATCCGTGATATTATAAGGAGAAACCGTTTCTGAAGATGGCCCCCGAGATGGAGACTCGTGAAGATACAGCTTTGTCTTCAACCGTGGAAGCTGCACCCGCTGGCGATCTGGAAATAGAGGTCGATCAAGATGAAGATGTTGCTGTGTCTCAAATGGCGAAAACCACTTCTACAACTGCTGGCGCGATTGTTGTCAAGGAGACTTTGCCGGTCGTCGGCTCTGTTGCAGGCGTTGTTTTCGCTACTCCATTCCTGGTTCCTTTCCAAGATCACGTGTTTGTCGAGGCTTCGGTGTGCCAGCCAAGTATGCGGCACTGTACACCAAGATATGGGAAAGGTATGGACATATCGCCACAACCAAAAGTATCACTAGCCGGTTCGTGCTGGTTAAGCGCGTGGAAGAAGCCTTATCTTCGATTCACGACATGTGCGATGTGACTGGCCATACCATTTCTGAAGACGTAATCTCAAGCTGGAAGTTTCACCGGGATATGTGTGTAGAATTTGAGTTCAACGCTCCCTGGTTTGTTGAAGGTTTTACCGAGATCCAAAAGTTGCAGGCTAAAGCGATCAAAGGTTCCTCTGCAGATGCGATCAACCAACAGGAAGCAGAAATCGAAAGGTTGTATAAGGAGTTGAAGCTGAAACATGCGGCTCTTCAAAGCGCGAAGGATGTTTTCTCCGAGAAGAACAAACCATTGATGAATGATTTCCCTTGAATATCTTCTGTCTTCTGAACTTCCTTTGCTTAGGTTCTTTTTTTATTTTGAAAGGCAAACGTAACGCCTAGTTCATGGTTTGATTTTCTGGTTTTTTTGATTGATAGATGATTGCTCCCTACGAGGTTTTTTGGATTATTTTTGGAATGCACTATATATTTTTTTTTTAATGTCACTTTGATCATGACGGTGAGTAGCACAAATATTCCAGGAAAGTTATGAAACCATGATTGTCGTATGAAATTGGGAAGTATGGGATGAAATTTGGGAATAACATGGTTATCGATTTCTGTTATCAATGTGGAAACTCGAAGTAATAGGTTATGTACTTTTCCTAACAATACTTACTTGCTTTTAGGGTCTCTCAACAAAATGGATCCTTAGGGCGTAAGTCCGAGTTTTATGGGGAACGCCGTCTTGACCGCGAGAAGTCCGCAGTCACTCTTTATCGTGTGATAACTGATAACTGAGCCATTGATTCCCGAGCGGATTGCTTGCTTCTACCATCTTGAGATCGGGGTTGAAAATGAAATTGGAGATTGGAAATTGATATTGTAACCGAGAGATTAATCTCCCACTGTGGTCGCCAATTGTTTGAGGGTGAAAACGGTTTCTGCTGGTTTTGGTAAATTCGTGTGTGTGGATGAGAAACGAGTCTAAACCCTAAACAATGTACTGCACGAGAGTACTTTTGATTCGAGAGATCAAACTGTACAATCCTGGACTAAACCAATAAATGGCCGTTCCAGGCTTGCTTCGGTCACAAAGTGAAAGAGAAGGATTGGTCTTAGGAGGGAAGCGAAGAAAGTGTTGAGACCAGAATCGTTGATCCTGAAGGTGTGGTTGCTTATGACTTGTATCAGAAAGTAGAACTGGCTAGCAGAATGGAAAGCTACCAGGTGATTTCTGGATACTATGTTGTTCTCCGACCAAAACTTGTTGTCTGGTGGAAATAGGTGAAACCTATTTATACAAGTCGTAATAAAACGTACCCTGGCCTCGTAGGAAGAGGAAAACGATTGATTGGTGGAAAAGTGGAGTAACGTGTAACTTCAGGAATTATGCTTCCATAATGATGGATTCATTTACACCATTACTTCTTGCCATTACTAACCGCCACACTTTATGACACTTTCTTGTAACGGGGGTATTGCACACTGCACGCTGTAAACCTCCAGACCAATACCCTGATGAGTATCCCCCAGTTTATGACATGTTTGATGTCTCGAGTGCTTTCGTGGAAAACATGTAGCACTTTGCTACGTGTGGCAAGTTAAAATCAAGAAGCTTGCCGTAGGAAAATAGCATGTGATGTTATTAGGCTCGTCTTGCCTAGTCGCCTAAAATTTGCCACAAGTTTGTCAGTTCGGTGGCACACTTCGATGGCTGAGATCACATCTCATGAGGAAGGGTAGCCGTTGATTATGGCTACCTTGTGTTGGCGCCTGATAATGGCACAGTGGCGTTTTGGTGTATGCCAGTGGCAATGCGGCATGGATGGCATGGCTCGTGCATGCCAGTGGCACGGTGGTGCAAGTGGCGTCTGGCATAGCCATGGCCAGTAGATTTAGGCGGCTGGTCGCCCAAAACTTGCCACAAGCCTTCCAGATTGGTGGCGAACTTGGATGGATGAGATTGCATCTCATGAGGAAGGGTAGCCGTTGATTATGGCTACCTTCTGTTGGCGCCTGATAGTGGCACAATGGCGCCTTTAGTGCATGCCAGCGGCATTGCGTCATGGCTGGCATAGTTCGTGCATGCCAGTGGCACGGTGGAATGGATGGCATAATTTGTGCATGCCAGCGGCACGATGGTGCAAGTGGCGCCTGGCGTAGCCAATGGCCACTAGACTTAGGTGGTTGGTCGCCTAAAATTTGCCACAAGTCTGTCAGTTCGGTGGCAAACTTAGATGGCTGAGATTGCATCTCATGAGGAAGGATAGCCGTTGATTATGGATATCTTCTGTTGGCGCCTGATAGTGTCACAATGGCGCCTTTAGTGTATGCCAACGACATTGCAGCATGGCTGGTATAGTTCGTGCATGCTAGTGGCACGGTAGAATGGATGGAATAGTTTGTGCATGCCAGCGGCACGATGGTGCAAGTGGCGCCTGGCGTAGCCATGGCTACTGAAATTTTGGCACGTTGGTGTTAGACTCAAACGTGGTGTGGTAACATCAATTTCAGTGGCACATTGATCCCCATGTTCTGTGGAACATTGTTTGGCTCGGTTGGCGCAACAACTTTTCCTAAATTAGGGTTTGGCATGTCGAAAACCTAATTAGCATATATGGCATGTTGCGGGCCCGAGGTGGCATAGTTTTGTGCCACGATTAGAAATTAGGGTTTCTTCCACCGCCACTAGAGCATGGCCGCACCTAGGGTTTAGGATAGCTAAATTGAAGTCCGTTGTGAAGCTGGTCAAGCACAGAGAGTGGGTTGGAACGTTTTGGCATGTTGTCGCGGTAAGTGGCGCGTTTGGCATGCCGTTTGGCATGTGCGCCTGTCATGCTTGTTTTGGCATGTTTGGCATGCTGTTAGCATGTTGGTACGGTTTTGGAAAGCCAACTTAGTATGGAGACCTCTTAACACAATTTCCACCTCTCTGTGGCAGGTTTAGAGCAACCTGATTGGTCACTGAAAGTAGGGGCCGTCCAAGCACGGGCGCGGCTACCCTTTTGGTGCGCATGGCAGGTTTAATGCGACCTGATTGGTCGATAAAGGAATAAGGGCCGGTTGATTAGCATGGGGCGTGGCCAAGCGGCGCTGGCTAGCCTATGGCGTGTCCACGCTCCCTTTTATTGCTGCTCCTACCCCGCGGCTCTGTTATTCTTTGTATTATGATTTTGGGTAGGACCCTGCTCCTATTAATCCACAGCGAATTAATTGCTTAGTTGTTTAAGCATAGTCTCGACCGACGGGGTCTGATATACTGCCCAGGGCGCAAAAACCCTAACTTTGTAAATTAGTCAGGTTCATGAGTTTTGTGTGTTATCACAAAATTGATTGAATTCTATGTGCTGGCACAAAATTCTCTATTTACAGAGTGCATTTCCAATCTGACTGAGTATTTTGTGCAAGGGCCTTAACTTTGGTACTTGGAGATCTGTGCTACTCTGCTGCGAGTGAACACAAATCCGTCATGCCATACCGATATTAAGGGTTCTATCGGGGAACATAGCACAGGAAAAGGTACTCAGTGAGTCTCATATTGATAAGTAATATAGGCAAGGCGCCGAAATTTACAGAGCATCTGGGATTGTTGCTACATGCGCCAGTCTGGATAAATTTCATGTAAATATATTGAACGACTCAATAAATATGCAAGTGAAGAGGTTGACACTCATGGCTCCGCTTCCTTACAGAGTGACGTCACATCAGATGCAAGGTTTTACTATTTTAACCCTAAGCTAAAAACCACCATCAACAATATTATTTGTATATATAATCATGTATTTATACTGTAAAGTCAAGTGTTTCGATCCTAAAAATTAGAAAATGATGCTACATTTGTATAAATTTCAAAAGAAAAGAAGAGATCGTTTGTTTATACACGCTGAAGGTCAAGCAATCAATCATTATTAAACATATGGCACGGGCACTATCAAAATGCATTCTTAGAACAACACATGATGTCATTTTCAATTACAAAAACCTAATAAAGACCTAAATGATTGATCTCAATGTTTGTCTTTCTTCATTTAGTTAATAATAGTAGAAATAAAGGAAGAAGTTTAAGTGAAAATAAAATAAAAAAAAACGCTTCAAACCCGAGTCATCAGTGCGTCCGAACCAGACGCGCGCACGACGCGCACATTGGTGCATCAGACACGCGTCGTGTCAGCGTCCCACGTGCATCCTGCGTCCGACACGAGTAATGTTAATTTCCCTCTCTTCTCTGCATAACCGTATTTTTAAAATAATTCTCTGAAACTTCTTTTCTTGTTTCTTCTCCATCTCCAAGCCTAGATTTGCTCGGATTTATATGAGATATCAGATTTTCCAAGTAGATTTGGGTTTGTGTAAAAAATCACATTATTTGTGATTTTAGGTTTTAGGGTTTGTTTTGGTTTTTAGTTTTATTGATATCTCATGGATGTTCTATGTCATGCAGTATTCGCCATTAGTGTGATTTCATATAGCCTTCGGGCATTTTAATTGGAACCCGATGATATATTCAAGTATATCTTTGAAGACAATCAATTTCGTGTGACGATGATCAAGATTCAATCAAACAAGATCAATGGCTACTGGAATTGATAATGATGTTTAGTGCAAACTATCCTTTTTATAAAGGATTTTCTCTTAATGAAGAAGAAGAATTTTCCAAATGGTGGATGCAGAATCAAAACACCATCCCTCCGATTACATCGATTACTTCTATGATCAACAATTATATATTTTATTATATTACAATTCCTATATTATTGTAATATTTTGTTTTTGTACTTTCTTGTTGTATCTGTTTGATTTACTTGAATCATGACTTCCAATTAATATAATCTAAAAAAGGTTCTCCTCTTTTTCTTTTCAAGAAGAAGAAAAGAAAATGTGAAAATATAAATGAATGGCAAGGATGAAACTGATTTTGTTAGTCAATAGGGGAAACGCACGACCACGAATTGTTATCCCCAACAGGAATTCCTTTGCCCGTCAAAGCGAGAGAGAGAGAATGGCAATGGCTTCTTCAAACATGGTTCAATTGCACAAGGTATGTATAAGATGCAATTATTCCTGGTTTTAACGCCAGATTAATTATTGTTTCGTAAGTCTCTAGTATTTATTCGTACTTCCTCCTTTATGACTTTTGCAGTCACAACAACAACGAGGATTTCAGGTATTCTGCAGAAAAAAAGAGAAAGACTACGGAGAAAATAGCAACTACCCGTTTAAAGTCATCGAAATTACTCCTCCTCCCAAGAATCTCGGCATTCGCTGTTTTCCCTCTGTAAGTATTTTTTTCCCCTTTTCCAGATTTTTTTTTCTTGATTAGTTTTCATCAATTTATGTATATTCATTTGTTGGATTAGTTATTAGAAAATTGAAATTGACAGTTCATTGTACATTTAAACTGAGGTTTAGTAAGCTCAATTTGTGTGTAACTTAGGGTTTCAAAATCGTGCTTGCTTGTTAGTTAAAAGTTAGAAGCCACTGCTAGTACAGAGAAAAGAATGAGGGAGGTATTTTTGAGGGAGGAGGTATTTTTGAGGTTATCGGCATTGGTGTTTGGGATCCTAGTTAGCATTCTTGATGACAACTACAAACAATACGCAAATTGCCAAGGTGAAGAGAAATTCTTGAATAGTGGTTTGTGAGAATGTGTAGGGAATGATAGAAGTTAAAGTTAGTTTAAGTATTATTTCTCAAGTAGTTGGATGTTCAAAACATGCTAAACTGTATGTTACCTTTGGCATCACCTAGAGTTTGACATCTAAGAGGTTTCAAGGAATTTGTTTCCTTCATTTATTTTTGGTTGTTTATGGATGATGTTCTGATTGGAAACTTTAGCTAAATAGGTTAACTATGAGAAAGGTTATCGGTATCTTGAGAGTCCATTGGCTAGACCAATATCTGCATTATGTTAGACACTTGCTTGTTTAATTACATCCTTGAGTGGCAGGTTGTAGCCTTGATCAAGTGTTTCTCTAGCCCCAATTTGTTATGGAATCCTTCTTCTTAGATTTTTTTCAAGTGTATATGATTAAAGTTGTCTTACTATTGTATTCGTTGGGTTATGCTCTTAGAGGGGCACTCATATCCTGAATTCTTCAAAACATGGGTCTTCAGTAGATATCCATTTCGTCCCAAACTAGCTATATACAGCACAAGGTGTCAACACACCTGTTCTTCTTGCATCAATTGCATTTTAAGAACATATTTCAAATTGGATTTAAGTTCGACCAGAAGTAGTTGTCTCTGTTGTGTAGCAAAAGAAAATAGTATTGAAATGTAACTTAGCCAGGTCTAGTCTTTAGTATTAATCATGCAGTTGATTGAGAGCGTAGACATGTCTGCTAAAAAAAAGGTTAATAACCGGTATATCCATAGATGAACTTGTTCTACTAAACGACCTTTAAAAAAGCTCAACCATTATTGAAGCTATAAGCTTGAAGATGTGGGATTGTTGGGGATTAGTAACAGAGATAGTAAGTCACACTGGTAATTTGCTTCTTAAGCTTGTCGTCTCATCAATACATATATATGCTTTTTGTTGACTTAAAAACAAAAAATTTGGTCTGACGAGAACAATATCTTGATAATACTGTATTTTTTATCAGTTGAGAGTGGAAACCCATTCCTCCAACCCCATGGACACATCTTTTATGATATTCTTGATATCCCTTTAACTCTTATTGTCTTCATACATCTTCACAACCACTAGTAGCACTTCTGTTCACTTTCACATTGTGAGGCTAGGTTCGCATGTGCTATATATTGGTGGTCTTTCTGTTCCCACAGGCCACAGTAACTCTTGGATTTCTTGTGTTGTTTTCCTTTCTTAATCAATCATTTGACCGAAGGTTTCTCCGAAATGCAAAAAAGAAAGTCTAATCTGTATTACTGAATGTAGTTTGGCTACTTCCTTTGGACTTCACTTGATGGATTTTGGGATTCATACACCTAATACTTTTGCTGTTCAAAGAGGATGTTTCGTTCTTTGTATTGTAAACAATAAAGAATTTGTTTAGGATAAACCATGTACTGAAGTTGTGGCTCACAATTTAGACAAGTTGCAATCCCTTTTTCTATTAATTGATCATCTTTATTCTAAAATCATCCGAGTCATTTAAAATGTCAAGTAACAAAGTCGAAAAGAAACTTGTTTAGATTTCTAGCCTTATGTTTTTTATATAGCTTCTTGAATTTGAACTGTTGGACTCTTGTCATGTTAAAAGATGATAGAAAAACAGAGTCACATTTAAGTTAGGATTAGGTCTCTCAACGCAGGCTGCTAAATGTGGTTACACACGATTAGCATATACTAAACGTCATGTGTATTTTTTTTATTGATTTATTGTTCTGAACATGTGTAACTCGACATTCATCCAGAACTACAAAGAAAAGAAAAAGCTATCTAACCAACATTGAAAATGCAGCAAAAAGTTCAGGTATTTGTTTTACTTTCGGTATACATTTGATCTTTTTTTTGCAGAACATGCAGTGTGGGGAGAGTGTAACAATCGAAGGCCAGATCTACATGGTTTATTCTGTAACGCATCGTTATCAGCTTCGAAAAGGAAAGTACGAACCTAGCGAGAAAAGACTAGATGTTCTGTCTTCAGGTAGATACATTGTCAACTTGTATCTTCAAAACCTTCTTGAACAGTCTTGATTCATTCATTCATGAAGTAGTAAGTTACTAAATTTGCCCACCTCATTGTCTATTATCTCCATCTCACATGTAAGAAATCAAATTATTATACAAAAACCATTCTGTTTTATGGGTAGTTCATGTGTATATGAAGGAAACTCGTTGTCAAGACAGATTGCGTAACACGGGTGAACAAAACGCACCACATTACTGTTGTGCTACTCCACCAATTCTGATATTAATGTAGTTATTGGATGTTCACTGACGTTAGAGATGGGGGGAAGGAACATGTTAGTAACTCATCCCCTCTCTCAATCAGTGATAGTTCAGTATTACCATATCCATACATGTGAATCTCAAGGAAGCATCTTAAGGGTCCAGAGTAGTTGACATGACTTTATAAAACTGTCAGTGTCTCCCATGAAAGTTCACATATAAGAACACGTGATTGGTCCCCAAAAGGAGAGGAAATGATCAAAGGGGAAGTGTCCCTACTGTTTCCAACCAATCTTTTTTTTTTTTTTGAAAATAGTTTCCAACCAATCAGTGATCGATCATATACATTTAACAAATAACTCTAAAAGGTTTGGCCAATACAACTAACTAAATGAGATGTTTAACCCCTTGATTGGTTTTTGTTTACACCGTGAAAGTGGACCCTAACAGCCTGTTCGGTTCACCGAATCAGAAGTCCATTAATCCGATTACAGTGGAATCCAGAAAAATTAATTGGATTACAAGGAAATCAATTCCTTCAGCAAAATTTTCTGTTCGGTTCAAGTTTTTTAGGAAAGAAATCACAGCTGGAGAATATATCGTGTAAAATGGCCTTTAAGGACTTCCACAGTAACACAGATAACCCGTAGAGTGATGAACTTCAATTGTTATTTTTTTGAACAATAGAGAATCAAGATCGATAGATAGAAAGAGAATTTCGATAACAGGGAGACTAATCGAGATATATATATATATCTATATATATTTACAGAAGAGGAAGCGATCACGAGAGCGAGAGTTGAGAACATATTTCTTCTAATCGATAAATGTATATATGGCAGGGCAAATCTGTTAATTCATGGGTTTTACACCTCAATTCCCGGGAATCGGTTCCCATTCCACACCTTGACCACTGCAATCGAAAACAACAAATTTGAGGTAATCGGATTCCGCTCGAGAATTCATCGTGTTCGGTTCAGATAATTGATACGATTCCCCTGTAATCGGATTAATGGACTTCCAATTCCGTGAACCGAACATGCTTTAAGATGTTATCTTAAGATTAGAATCATATTATTGGGGCTTTGGAAGTCAATGGTCTTTTGGGGCTTTTTAGGGTCATGAAATAGTAAATGAGGTTATCCCTTATCACATCATATTCCTAATGTCTATTATACCCTTACCTAAATTTCACAATTCATAAAATAAAATAAAATAAAATAAAATAAATCCTAAATCTATAATCTTCTCTTCCTCATTTACAATGATGATGATGATGATTTCATCACGATGAAGATCATAAAAAAATAAAAAACTGTATCTGTTATCTTCTCCCCATCCTTCTCTTCTCATTCATAAATTGTGAAAAGATGATGAGCATAATTTCATCATGATGAGGATGATGATCATCAAGAAAACCAAAAACTATTTTCTTCATCTTCTCCTTCTCATTCAAAGATCATGATAAAGATGTTGATCATCATAGAAAGAAAAAACTAAGAAAACCCACTATTTATTTTTGTTTTAAATAGTTAAGAAAATCCAAATCGATGAATTTCGGGTAAAAAAAAACAGTTTCTGAAAGTATTTACGGCTGGGAGTTCTTAGATTCCCAACCGTGAATCAAGATTACGGCTGAGATATTTTGTCGACCCAACCGAGAGTCCATGTTTCGGCTTGGTTTTTCCAACCGAAAGTTTTTTCGATTTTTTTTTTGGTTTTCAGAACCAGTTTCGGCTAAGAAAACCTAGCCGTAAGTGTAGTTACGGTTGGGATAATTTGTCGACCCAACCGTGGAACGCAAAAACGGTTGGGAAATGATGGTGTTCCAAGCCGTATTTTTTATTTACGGCGTGGAAATAAAGAACTCCTATCCGAAATCATTTTTCTGATTTTTCTGATTTTTTTTGTTTTTAGAACCAATTAAGGATGGGTTTTCCTAGCCGTAATTGCAGTTCCGGCTGGGTTTTCCTAGGCGTAACTACAGTTTCGGATGGGTTTTCCTAGCCGTAACTGATTCTGGAAATCCAAAAAAATCAGAAAACTAATTTCGGTTGGGATAACCAAGCCGAAACATTTACTTTCGGCGGGGAATCTAAGAACTCTCAGCCGTAAACACATTCAGAAACTTCTTCTTTTTACCCGAAATCCATAGAATCATATTTTTTAACCATTTAAAAGCAAAAATAAATGATGGATTTTCTTAGTTTTTTCTTTTTATGATGATCACCATCTTTATTATGATCTATGAATGAGAAGGAGAAAGAAAAGATAATAATTTTGAGTTTTCTTTATGATCATCGCTCTCATCGTGATGAAACTATGATCGTCATCTTTATAACAATTTATGAACAAGAAAAGAAGGATGAGGAGAGGATAATAGATTTAGTCTTTTTCTTATTGATCTTCATTATGATTAAATCATGATCATCATGATTCATAGATGAGAGGAGAAGGAGAAGAAGAAGATTATAGATTTACGATTTAAGATTTATTTTTTCCAAATGAATATTGAAATTTAGGTAAGGGTATTTTTGATATTTTCATATACCTTGAGTCCCCCTATCAATTTTTCGCCTGCACATAGCATTTTAGCCCCCAAAAACTCAACCCCTTAAGCCCCAATAATAGAGTTCTAAGATTATCCACTTTCCACCAAAGATTTCAATCACCTGTAATTTTTCATAGTTTTTCTTTTTGACCTGGAAATGCACGAAAGATAAACTCTTTATTTTGGCTACCTATCGGCATTTCCATGCCTGTGTTTATTTTCACTGTTGGAGGGATAATAAGAATCGAGGATATTGTTCTTATGCTGTGGTGCCTTGCCATTGTACTTTTACTTTTTTTTTTTTTTTTTTTTGCAAATCGAAGTATATGTGGTATTCGCTACCCAACTGACCCTTGGATTTCTTCACGGTTTTTTCTGCGGGATTTTTGGGCGTAAAAGTAGAATTCGTTTATGCCTGTGCAGCTGTGGTGCTGCTTCTGAGAAGGTTATTGTTGGTACCTCTTTGTCTATCGAAACACACCATGTAAACAAAACTAGAATAGGTGCTGCAATACTAAGTACACTAGTGCCAGTGAACTTAACAAGCTGTACCTTGTATAGTTACAGCAAAAAAGAAAAAAGGAAAGATTATCAGTACATAATACATTACACATCCACAACCACGAAGGCACAACACAGTTAATGACCAGAGTGCGCCAGCCATCTATGACAACAAACATCACGTGGTTATGTTTAGTTTAATACAATACACGTGCAACCATAATTAGAAGATTTAAGTAAGCTCGAGTTGTGTCCATCTCTGCACCAAGAAATACACAAAATTAATTAAACCTCCATTTTCATTAGTCATCTATCGTAAGCGAAAATCTAGTAAAACGGCTTCGCAGACAGTTGTGCACCATTTTTTTTGACTAAATAGTTGTATATGGGATGGGACTACTGCCTTCTGAGGTAGCGTGGAGAGAACTACAGCCACAGTAAACGAAAGGAACTTGGATTTTGGATAGGAAATCTAAGTCATCTCCAAACAAAAACCAACTATTCACTCTAACACTTCTGGTGAAATAAAAGGCAAATGTACAAATGGTTCAACTATTCAGAACCGTTTAACTCTTATTGGTTAGGTACTCCATTCATATCAAGCATCCAAATAATTAGGCCTGTCAATGGAAGAATATCGGTCGGATATTCAGAAATTCGATATCCCACAGGTTAAGCACTATCGGATATTCGATATTCGATATCCGATAATATCTTATAGGATATCAAAATATCGATTCCGACAGGCTAAGCTATCGGATATCGCATATTTATCCGATAATATCCGATTATGAAAAAAAAATGTTAAAAACCTTTTGTATCGGATATCGGATATTAGGGTAAATCACAAATAAATCATTAATATGGTTAGGGTAAATCACAAAATAAATCCATGTTTTATCGATATCGGATATTAACCAAACGGATAGAGCCTAATCCGATTCCGATAAGTTAAGGAAGAAATATCCGATAAATATATGTATCCGATATCCAATAAAACGGATAAAATCTTATAGAATCCCGAATACTCGGAAACAGATTTCGGATATCGGACATATATTGACAGTCCTATCCAAACTTGTAAATGTCACTTTATTAAAAAAAATAAAATAAAAACGAATTTTATAAATGTAAAATTAATGTAATAGTATGTCGTTGGAACTTAACTTGTTAGGCTTCCAACTAGTTTCATGTAATAATATCCATCCGATAATATTTTATAAAAGTTTTTTTTTTTGGAATGTGAAAGTTGTGTGTCGAATAGAGGTGGAAGAGGTTGGACGGAAAGCGATGAATATTTTTGGGTCTGCCACTTGAACAACAACGTGCATCAAAGGCCGAGAGTCCTCTCTCTCTAATCTTACTTGTCCACCTTAATTATTTATTTTTTCTTGCACAGTTTTTTAATAATAGGAAAAAAGAATAAATGGAAAAAAGAATATCTTGTCTTAAAAGAAGAATTTAACAAATCCAAAAACATCAAGAACCAAGATAATAATCTTCTTCTCCTCTCATTCCGACTATTGGCCCTTTTATCTTTCTCCTTTTCTCTGTTTATCGGGAATGTCCCGGAGATAAAGGAATAGGAACTTGTGTTATACTACTAGTCGATTTGCTTATTGTGTGTGTTGTGATAACAAAAAAAAAAAAAAAATCTCCTATTTTTGTTCCCTAGAAATCTCACCCCCTTTCTCTAAATATTGAATCCATGCATGAATTTGATTGTCAATCTCTCCTTTATGAGGTTTGAAAGGGCACATTGATTATGGGTCTTTTAGCTCATTTTAGAAGCTACCATCAAAGATTGCCCACTTTCAATCCAGACATACATTCTCTCATCCGGTATTATTTACCCCCCACTTGTTTATGCTTATGTTTTTGTTAAGAAAAAAAAAATTAACATGCCCAGATTCAGTGGATATGGGTGGACTAGAAATTATTCTTCATTTCTTACTCTTTTGCATGCCAGTTTTCAGTCAAGTTCTTGATTTGAGTTGATGTATACTATGCCCCATTTTGTCAAAATGTGCTGATTTTGAATTTGTTTGATTTTTAGTTGGGTAATCTCTGATTAATGGCCACAACTTTGGGATTGTCACCATTGACATCTTCAAGTGCTCGATTGGGTCAGAGTGTTATTCATCCTGCTTCAAATTTCTCTAGAGAATTGCTTCGAAACGGTGTTGATAGTAGTAGTACTGGTTCCTGGTCCATGTCTCTTGAGAAACAATCCTCTAATGGTGGACATGGAATGGATCCTGTGAAAGTCAATCAGAAAGGGTCTAGCACTATCAAACATGAAAGTTTGGAAAATCAAGATATACTGACCGCGGAGGAAGCTGTAGTTGAGAGCTCAATCGATCTGTCTTCTAGTACTCGTGGCATTGTAGATGGACAATTAACAGAAGAGGCTTCAGAAGATCTTGTTTCCGGTTCCTCATCTATTACTAAATTACCCGAAACGGATGCTGAAAACCCGATTGACGATTCTGATCCGAAAAATGGTATGAATAGCGTTGACATTACAGGAGATGCTGAAAAGTCCAGTGGAAGTGCCAAAGTAAGCAATTCTTGTGATTTTGTGGATAGTGGGAAGAATAGTATTTGCAGAGGTAGTACTAGCAGTGATGTTAGTGAAGATAGCAGTTCTAGTAGCGTTAACAGTTCGATAAACAAACCTCACCGAGCAAATGATGCAAGATCCGAAGCAATTCAAGCAATTCGTTCTCAAGATGGGATGTTAGGATTGAATCATTTCAGGATTTTAAGGAGGTTGGGATGTGGAGATATAGGTAGTGTTTACCTATCTGAGTTAACTGGGACTAAAACTCATTTCGCTATGAAAGTCATGGATAAAGCTGCTCTAGCAAGTCGGAAGAAACTCGTGAGAGCTCAGACAGAAAGAGAGATATTGCAGACTTTGGATCATCCCTTTCTGCCCACTTTGTATACGCACTTTGAGACTGAAAAGTTCTCATGTTTGGTGATGGAGTTCTGCCCTGGGGGTGATCTACATGCACTGCGGCAAAGACAACCAGGGAAGCGTTTTTCTGAAAATGCAGCTAGGTATTGCCCCTTACCATTGTTTTCTATTTCTGTACTAAATTATGAAGATACATATGAATGATGTTAGCTCACCTGGTTTACTCATGTTGAATAACTATTTGTATATTGCTTGAACTATTTGGCTCCTTGTCTAACATTTTGAGGACTTGCTGAATTTGGGAACTGACATGCAATGTCTAGATTTTCTTTTGATCAAACTCCTTGACTTAGTGTGCGTAAATGCGTTCGTATTGCTCTAAATGTGAATCCATTTACTCTTTATTTAGCTCGGCATGTAACTTATTTCAATTCTGCGTGGTTCTACTACGATCGGCACCGAAGCACATACCAGTGATATTGAGTATTGAATCTGGCTGGAATATTTAGTAACATGAAAATCGATGGATTAGAACACCGTATTAGCATCTGTCGCGAGTAATGGTTCTACAATCTGTTGAGATTTTGTTCTTCGTAAAATGGAGTATTCAGGTGCTCAGTCGAAGCACATATTAGCTTAGTGAGTCACAACCACTATTTGCTGCATTAACCTTTAAAATGTTATTGCAGGTTTTATGTTGCCGAGGTTCTCCTTGCTTTGGAGTACCTGCACATGCTCGGGATCATATACAGAGACCTTAAACCAGAGAATGTTTTAGTAAGGGAAGATGGGCATGTCATGCTCTCAGATTTTGACCTCTCTCTAACATGTGGCGTGTGTCCAACTCTGGTGAAGTCATCAAAATCTTCTTACTATTCTCAGCCTGATGGTATTGATGCCTCTTGTATAACTCAAGCCAATTGCATTCAACCATCATGTTTTATGCCTCGCTTTTTACAAAGAAAATCTAAGAAAGAAAAGAAAACTAAACCAAAGACTGAAGTCTTTCATCATATAACTGCACGTCCTGAGCTCATTGCAGAACCTACAGATGCTCGGTCAATGTCTTTCGTGGGTACTCATGAATACCTAGCACCGGAAATCATAAAAGGTGAGGGTCACGGCAGTGCTGTTGATTGGTGGATGTTTGGAATCTTCCTTTATGAGCTTTTGTACGGGAAAACCCCGTTTAAAGGGTCAGGAAACCGTGCAACACTGTTAAATGTGGTGGGGCAACCCCTCAGATTCCCAGAGACACCAACTGTGAGCTTTGCAGTGAAAGATTTGATCAAAGGTTTGCTTGTGAAGGATCCTCAACAGCGCCTTGCACATAGACGTGGAGCAACTGAAATCAGACAACACCCATTCTTTCAAACGGTGAATTGGGCATTAATCAGGGGGACCAATCCACCTGAGGTGCCAAAACCCTTCATCACGGAGATACCAAAAGCAGCAAAACAAGATCAGAATGTGCCCGTGGTTGATGTAAAGCCCACCCCAGGTAATTACTTAGAGATTGATTTCTTTTAGTTTCTTGTAATTTTGCGCATTTCTCATACTCTCATACTTGTTTCATGGCCTTGTGTTGTATTGTACTAGAAAGATTGCTTTTATTTTTCCACGGCAACAACGTATCACATATTGTAGTATCTTCAACACAGGCAACATATGTAACTACGCTGTACTTCCTTACTACAGATGTGGTAGAGACACCATTAAAAATTTCATCAAAATAAAGAATGAAATTGTTGATCCTTCTGACTTCTTCTTTCAAACTTTTGATCCCTTCATGATACGACTATTACTTGCTAGAAGTAGGTTTCTCAATGAAAGCCACAATGTCTGATACTTGTTGTATGCTCCATATAATGATAAATTATTTAATGGACGTTAACATAGATACCTACCTGTTAACACTGGTTACCCTTCCATATTAGTCATGTATAGTAGGGAACTCTAGTGGAACTTTTTTTTGTTTTTTTGTTAGTATCGGTAGTCATCTATTGCTATTGGTGACACTAAATCAAGTTATAAGTTAACTGCAGGAGCTAAATTTTGCCATTTGTATAAGAATATTATCATAGCTATGTGTTATGAGTTTACTGCAGGAGACTTGGTCATTTGCTTTTATATAATTGATTAAATTTTTTGCTTTAAAATAATTCGTAGCTATGCTGTTGGTTACACTACACGTCTTCACCATGAACTCCCATATTAGCACATAGGAATAAAGACAGTAGTCTCTTTGGAAAATACTCTTTGTTGCTTACAATGCTAGTTTACAATTTCCGAGTAGATGATCAACTGTGAAGATGGTCTCTATGTATTATCTCACCAATTGTCAGAACCATTTCAGTTTAAAGTTATAGAAACAAATTATCATCTGTAGTTGAAAGCAAGGTAGTTAATATCGCGTATCGGTCTCGTATCGACCGGGTCGATACACCTATACAAAAGATAATATCGGTTTTTATCGGTGATACATCATTAGAACTAGAATTTCAAATATTTATAAAACCATAGTAAAAAATAATAAGAATCATGCATATATCTCAAATTTCCAAAATACAATGTAGTTTATTATCCAGCATTGTGATTGCTGTCCTATTATACCGGTAAATCTTTCTTATTATCCTTCACTTATATCTTTTACATTTTCTTGTCTTGCAATCGAACTATGGTTTCCATCTTATATCCTACCATATATTCCTTGATTTTATATCATATAAATATATTAGGATTTTTTATCCTTCACTTATATCTTTTACATTTTCTTGTCTTGTAATCGAACTATGGTTTCCATCTTATATCCTACCATATATTCCTTGATTTTATATCATATAAATATATTAGGATTTTTTACCTTCTCCAACTGACGTTGTACTTGTTTGTAAAGACTAGTGCATATTAATGGAAAATTTATTCACTAGAACCGATATTATTGGTGTATAAGTAAAACTGATATATCGGCATGTACCGGCCAGTACAACCGATAATATCGTTCCATCTTTGTATCGCCGATACTTTCAATATCGTATAGGTAATTTCCGATATCCTATAAAAACTTGTAATATCAGCCTGTATGACCGATATCGACTACCTTGGTTGAAAGACAAATATGCTGCATATGGACACCAGATTAAGCCCTTTCACATTTGAAGAAAAGAAAAACTGTCCATAGTTCCTGCGACCAACCAAGAATCACTGAATTAACTCATCGAACTATTTGAATTTTAGCCAAGACCGATTCATAATTTCAACCAGAGTTGGGAAAAATTTACACTACAAATGCTTTTATTAACCATAACTCATTCTACTCTGGTTAACGGAGATCGACTATCATTCTGAAGTTTGATATTTTTCTGTTATTATTCACTGCCTACTAACTGGATTAGTGATGCTTTGAAAAATCTGGCGAGATTGGGGTATACCCAGATTTAAATGAACATAGTGCCCTTAATAATGGGAGACCAAATATGGGTGAGTTTACTTTAATACCCTTGAAGTAATTAACTTTGTTACTTAATCAGATAATCCTAAAATTAAAAACCTAAAAAACTGTTAATCTTCTCTTCTTCTTCTTCTTCTTCTTCTTCTTCTTCTTCTTCTACATCTTCCATCAACCTCTCTGCAAATCGTCCAATTTGATTTTCCTGAAAAATGGTTGATTCCAAACGATCAAGTAGCAATACAGATTCAACAGGACATATCAAAAGATCCAAATCAGAGAAAAAAAGTAAGGGAAAAGTTGGAACTAGTGAAATCAATAAACCCGAAAATCCAATCCCTGAGAATGTTGAAAAGAACCCACTACCGGCGAAAAGAAGACGATAAGTGATGTCTAAACTCAAACCCATTATTCTGATGTGTTGTATGATTGTTATATTAAGTTAGATTATCAAAAATTATGATTTATGTATTTTAGTCGGCCAGATCGATAATTTAAAACAACGCCGACTGTTGATATTTTGTAAGAGCTGGCATGGTCTCAAGATGAATATCCTGTCGACTTTTTATTCTGGTAATGGCGACTGTTAAACATTAACCAGGGCCGGCAAGGTAATCAATAACCAAACGTGCCGACCTTTTATATTTAGTCACCATCTGCTTTATAGTCGGCATCTTATATGATTAGTACCCTGCCGACTTTATGTCACAGAAACTTATTTTATGAGCTCAATTTTGTATATAGTCGACATCTTATATGAATAGGACCTTACCGACTGTGTATTAGCCGACACTGTAGATGAATACAACCATGCCGACCATGTGTTAGTCGGTATTGTTTAGATTATCGACCTTGCCGACTAGTGACCAGAACCATGTTTCAATGTGTAAAATTTTCATATCTTTTGTTTGTGTATTGTTTAGGTTCCCCGAGGAAAACATAGAAGATATCTCTTGTCCTAACAATGCAGCAGAGCTGTTAGAATGGATTGACAAGCTTCATCCTACTTTAGAAAATCCTGCTGATGAAACTGAAGAGAATTGCCCTTTAAGAAAGTTCCTTTTGATGGGTAAGAAAGATCCTGAAGAATTTCTAAGGTTTATGAACAGTTCTAGCAATCCCCTGAACTATGAAGAGTGCACATCATCAGAGAAGGAAGAAGAGGAGCTTGATCCAAGAACTTTTTTCAAGGCATCTGACTTTTCTGGAGTTAACTCCTATTACAATGAGGCTGGTGACTACATAGGTCCAGTGAAGGAAAAAGCAAAAGCTGATGCTGGTGAAAAAGCTAGTGATGGTGAAAAAGCTAGCGATATGGAGGAAGATAACACCAATGAGAAGGATCCATGAAACTCTTAAACTTATTTTGTTTGCGTTATTACGTTTCCAATATTATGTTTTGAACTCTTAGATTATGGTTTTAGACTTGTCAGTAACTCTTAAACTTATGTTAATTTTCAGTTTCACTTGCTTTAGAAACTTATTCTTTTTTCTGCAGGTTTAAACAATATTAGAGTTGCAGTAAGTCGGCATGGTTTGAATGATCGACCTTGCCAACCATCCCAGGCTTTCTGCCACAATGCTGTCAGGGATTGGTAATCGTCAGGGTTTGAAATGCTTGACCTTACCGACCATCCCAGGCTTTGCTGTCAAGGATAGGTAATCGACATGGTTTGAAATGATAGACCTTGCCGACTTATTATAGCATGTAATGTTAGTAGTATAAAAATATTACTTTTAGGTACAAAGTACAACCCATTGAATGCTCAACGGCTAGAATTTTCAAAATCAAGACATTAAATGTGTTGTTATTATAAAAGCACTTTCAACTTCATCTTCAACTTTGCATAAATAATGGAAGTTTCAAGTGCAACACAACCAAATATTTATAGTCTTTGTACACTAAGTGGTCGTTTTGCAAATGATTTTCCCTTTGAAGGAAGCAAATGCACCATTGATGGTTGTAAGGGGTTCTTATTTCTCATGAAAGCTGCAATAGGAGATGTATATCAGCCGTATGCTTCAAAATGCACATGTTATGGGTTTTTCTATTGGATAGATGAGCGCCTAGCTCCGTATGAAGATGAAGTTGCTAAAATCAACCTTCTACCATGCACAGATCCATGTTGCGACGGTAATATGAAGCTAATTACCTCTCCTAAAAAATTGTGTACCGGAAAAAGATACTATCTATGTCCCAAATGTGTTAGGGTTAAGTTTTTAAGGTTTGTATGCTCTAATTAAGGTTTGTATGCTCTAATTAAGTTTATAAGGTTTGTATGCTCTGATTAAGTTTTTAAGATTTTAAAGTTTATCATTGTATTCGAATTTAGTCGGTATTATACAAAATTCAAAGCGTGCCGACGGCTGAACAATCGACATTTAACAGATTATTAAGTTTGCCGACGGACGTACAGTCGGCAGCGTATTTATATAATACAATGCCGACTATAATGCGAAGAACATCCAGGAACATATCTTTTTTTGTCCCTTTTAGTTGGCAGTGTAGGAGGACAACATCCCTGCCGACTGTCCCAGGCCTTTTTTTGTGCTGTCATGCATATGCAGTCGGCAACCTGAAAAATTATAATCTGCGGACCTTGGTTCGGTCGGCAAGGTCCTGTGATAAATACAATGCCGACTAAAGGAGTAAACACCAAAAAAACCACATCCATTTCATTAATTTGTAGTACTCCAAAGTACATTACACAAAACACGAATGCGATTACAAAAAGATTCCTTATTTCCTAATCATAATGACCCATCACTCAAATCTATTAGAGGGAGTTCACTCAAATATATTGAACCTCCTTTAGTCAAATCTGGGACATTCCTTATACTCATCTAAAGCATTCCAAAGGTGCATGTGGTCCTCATAAAGTTTCACCCATTTCTTGCTCTTGTTGTTTATGAACTTTTCCACAAACTAAACCTACAAAGAGGAGGTAATGGACATTCCTTGTTGAGTTGTAGACCAATAAAATGATTTTTATCTACCAAAGCCATAACAATTTGCTCTAGACAAACTGCATGTTTCGGTGCAAATGCTACACATAGTCCGTTACTAAAAAAAATGTACTACGCATGATCACGTATCTGCCAATAGATGGCCACACTCCGGCATTCTCATCCAATGCTCCCATTTGATCGGTGCATTTCCCTCCGGGCCTTTAGCACTAGTAAGCAATTCTTTAAAAGTCGCTTCTTTATCCTCCATCGAACGTTCTAGCATCATTGAGATATAAAACTCATTGTCTTTTTCTAGTCGTTTAGCCATATTCTTTCTTATGTATTGACACTGGCTGAAATTCTCCTCAACCGCTCCACCCAGGTGTCCCAATTTTTGGGAGGCAACACGAAACCCACAATTTCCATCCTTTGGGACGTCGTCGGTACCAATAACGAACTCTCGAATAATTTGAGAGAGTTGTATGCGATACTCTTCCAATACCGGTTTTACTACCTTCCTCGGACGACCTCTTTTCTTCACAACATCTCCTTGACTTGCTTGACTCTCAAGAGGTGGAGTGTCATTTGGATTCAAGTTTGAAATTGTTGGTGTAGTTGTTTCTTTCCTCGGACGACCCCTTTTCTTTACAACAACTTCCACAATTTCTTGACTCTCAAGAGGTTAAATGCTATTTGGATTCAAGGTTGAAACCGTTGGTGTAGTTGTTTCTTTCCTCGGACGACCTCTTTTCTTTTTAGACGGCTCCTCTTTGTATTCCGCCTAGGTATAATCATGTCCGGATGGATCGCATTTGTACTCAAATACTCTTTAATTTGTTCCCTGTCTTCTGCCCTTGTCTTTGTGGTAGGTGGTCTACCCGTTGGATCTTGTTTCCACGGTTCTTGAAGTTCTTCCATAAAAGGGTAAACAACCGGCATCAACTTGTGCTTCATAGTTTGTTTTTCCAACCTATTCAACGTGGGGTACTTGTAGAGGATTATTCTCCCAAGTTCCATGTCGCCAACCTCTTCACCGGGATCTTCTCTTGGAGCCGGTTTGAAAGATAGTTTCTTTCAATAAAGATCAATATCTTCAATCGGAATCAGAGTTTTATACCTACCAAGCATATGACGACATGAAAGTCTGATAGCTTTCATTATCCTTCACTTACAAGGAGTGCTCGGGTTGTCATACTTTTGATACAACTTGAGATGTTTCATCATAAAACGTATTGTTCAATGCGAGACGTTGCAATGTATACCAACAAGCAACCAATTATCCTCCTTAAACTCCTTCAACTTCTGGTACCTACTTTCTTCGAATTGCTTTCTTATCTTGTTGATATTATTATTAGTGTACTCAGGATAGCATGTTGCACCGTCACAATCCCATTTTGACTCGTGAAAAGTAGACATTTTAGTCTCCCATGAGATTGATCTACCATACTTGTGGACTCAAGTTTGAAATGTTTATTGTCATAAGTAAAAGCATACGGAAACCTCTCTTTGTGCGGCGTCAACCACAAGGTAGTCAATATCGGCCGTACAGGCCGATATTAGAGGTTTTTATAGGGTATCGGAAAATACTTATACGATATTGAAAATATCGGCGATACAAAGATTGAACGATATTATCGGTTGTACAGACCGGTATAGGCCGATATATCAGTTTTACTTATACACCGATAATATCGGTTTAAGAGAATAAATTTTCCATTAATATGCATTTAATCTTTACAAACAAGTACAACGTCAATTGGAGAAGGTAAAAAGTCCTAATATATTTATATGATATAAAATCAAGGAATATATGGTAGGATATAAGATGGAAACCATATTTCGATTGCAAGACAAGAAAATATAAAAGATAAAAGTGAAGGATAATAAGAAAGATTTACGGGTATAATAGGACAACAATCACAATGCTAGATAATAAATTACGGGTCCAGATCGTCTGTGCCACTGCTTGGGTGTGCCCTATGTGCCACACCAATAGAAACACGGTATTTTCTCTTGGATTTGTAATATCTTCTTTAACTAATTAATTATCTTTCCTAATCGATTAGTGTTGTATAAATAGAAAATCTATTTAGTTAGTCATGGTTAATGAGAGGAATGATGTGGCGTGTTTCTATTGGTATGGCACATAGGGCACACACAAGCAGTGGCACAGACGATCTCGACCCATAAATTACCTTGTATTTTGGAAATTTGAGATATATGCATGATTTTATTATTTTTTACTATAGTTTTATAAATATGTAAAATTCTATTTCTAATGATGTATCACCGACAAAAACCGATATTATCTTTTGTATAGGTGTATCGGACCCGATCAATACGAGACCGATACGCGATATTAACTACCTTGCTTTCAACTACAGATGATAATTTGTTTCTATAACTATAAACTGAAATGATTCTAACAATTGGTGAGATAATATATAGAGACCATCTTCACAGTTGATCATCTACTCGGAAATTGTAAACTAGCATTGTAGGCAACAAAGAGTATTTTCCAAAGAGACTACTGTCTTTATTCCTATGTGCTAATATGGGAGTTCATGGTGAAGACGTGTAGTGTAACCAACAGCATAGCTACGAATTATTTTAAAGCAAAAAATTTAATCAATTATATAAAAGCAAATGACCAAGTCTCTTGCAGTAAACTCATAACACATAGCTATGATAATATTCTTATACAAATGGCAAAATTTAGCTCATGCAGTTAACTTATAACTTGATTTAGTGTCACCAATAGCAATAGATGACTACCGATACTAACAAAAAAACAAAAAAAAGTTCCACTAGAGTTCCCTACTATACATGACTAATATGGAAGGGTAACCGGTGTTAACAGGTAGGTATTTATGTTAACGTCCATTAAATAATTTATCATTATATGGAGCATACAACAAGTATCAGACATTGTGGCTTTCATTGAGAAACCTACTTCTAGCAAGTAATAGTCGTATCATGAAGGGATCAAAAGTTTGAAAGAAGAAGTCAGAAGGATCAACAATTTCATTCTTTATTTTGATGAAATTTTTAATGGTGTCTCTACCACATCTGTAGTAAGGAAGTACAGCGTAGTTACATATGTTACCTATGTTGAAGATACTACTATATGTGATACGTTGTCGCCGTGGAAAAATAAAAGCAATCTTTCTAGTACAATACAACACAAGGCCATGAAACAAGTATGAGAGTATGAGAAATGCGCAAAATTACAAGAAACTAAAAGAAATCAATCTCTAAGTAATTACCTGGGGTGGGCTTTACATCAACCACGGGCACATTCTGATCTTGTTTTGCTGCTTTTGGTATCTCCGTGATGAAGGGTTTTGGCACCTCAGGTGGATTGGTCCCCCTGATTAATGCCCAATTCACCGTTTGAAAGAATGGGTGTTGTCTGGTTTCAGTTGCTCCACGTCTATGTGCAAGGCGCTGTTGAGGATCCTTCACAAGCAAACCTTTGATCAAATCTTTCACTGCAAAGCTCACAGTTGGTGTCTCTGGGAATCTGAGGGGTTGCCCCACCACATTTAACAGTGTTGCACGGTTTCCTGACCCTTTAAACGGAGTTTTCCCGTATAAAAGCTCATAAAGGAAGATTCCAAACATCCACCAATCAACAGCGCTGCCGTGACCCTCGCCTTTTATGATTTCCGGTGCTAGGTATTCATGAGTACCCACGAAAGACTTTGACCGAGCATCGGTAGGTTCTGCAATGAGCTCAGGACGTGCAGTTATATGATGAAAGACTTCAGTCTTTGGTTTAGTTTTCTTTTCTTTCTTAGATTTTCTTTGTAAAAAACGAGGCATAAAACATGATGGTTGAATGCAATTGGATTGAGTTATACAAGAGGCATCAATACCATCAGGCTGAGAATAGTAAGAAGATTTTGATGACTTCACCAGAGTTGGACACACGCCACATGTTAGAGAGGTCAAAATATGAGAGCATGACATGCCCATCTTCCCTTACTAAAACATTCTTTGGTTTAAGGTCTCTGTATATGATCCCGAGCATGTGCAGGTACTCCAAAGCAAGGAGAACCTCGGCAACATAAAACCCGCAATAACATTTTAAAGGTTAATGCAGCAAATAGTGGTTGCGACTCACTAAGCTAATATGTGCTTCGACCGAGCACCTGAATACTCCATTTTACGTAAGAACAAAATCTCAACGGATTGTAGAACCATTACTCGTGACAGATGCTAATATGGTGTTCTAATCCATGGATCAAACCAATTTATCCCACGCTATCGTGAATAACCCAAATTTGATTTCACCTTCTTTCCATTCTTCGTTTTCTTTCTTTTGTTCTTCCTCTCTCTCCTCTTTAGTTAGTTTACTAAGACGTTCATCTTTCTCCTTTTCACCTTTAGTACCTTTCTTTGTCTTTGGATTTTGGATATGATTCCAATAATTCTTTCTAAGATTGCATTGTATATGCCAAGTGCAAAGCAAATTTTGTGCCTTGGGAAAAACTATCCTCACGGCGTTCATTATTGCTTGCTCATTGTCGGTCACTACAACCGCGAGAGTCTCATCTTCGTGGTAGAGAAGCTTCAAAGTTCCAATTCCCAAATATAGGTATCATCCTTCTCACGATCCATAAAACACCATACCACCGTGAACGATTGCTTATCCGAGGTTTGTCCAACAATGTTCAACAAAGGCATGTTGTACCTATTCTTCTTATAAGTACAATCCATGAAAAAAACTTGGTAAAAGCACCGGGCCAATTGAATCATATCGGGATGCGCATGAAAAATACGATCCACCTTCCCCTCCGATGACTCATGGTGTGTTACCGTGTAGTTGTATTTGTGTGCCAACCATTGTGATTCGTCTGTTACCTTTCTTCAATATCATTCAATTCTTTTGATAGTTGCTTTGGCCGCATAAATTGTAGACAATGAAGAAAGTTACGGGGGTCATCCATCTTGAACTTACTAAGGAGCTTACTTGGTTTAATTCCCCAACTTGTTCTTACTTATTCGAACTCGTGCAGTTTCAACTTGGCAACTTGGGAGTTCCCAACAAGACTTTCCGGATTTTTATGGTTATGCCAACCAACATCAACTCTATTCATTCTCCATATGTTATCCACACTTCTTTGACTTCGTCTTGTACACCATAGTCGTCTTCTTATCATACACATAACCCCTTCTCTCGTGACTTGCATCCGGCGACCCACTACACTCGCATACCATTTCAAACCGCGAATAATTTTGTTGGGTGTTTTTCACTAGAGCGCACATCTTCTCTTTTGCTTTCTCAATAACCCACTTGACCGCGTCGTCTTTTTCTTCCATTCCAAATTATTAGCATAATGTGCGGAAGTATCAGGACCCCTAACACTGTGAGCTTGAAGTTGATCCGTCATCGGTACCAATGCAATCTATAAAACATTAAAAGTTAGTTGACATGTACTACAATAATCGGCAAGGTCGATATATAAAACAACAACGACCAAAGTACAGCCGACAATGTCGAAGAATAAAACAGTGCCGACCAAACTATAGTCAGCAGAGTCAACGTAACCATAACAATGCCGGCTTAAACACGTCTCCTAAGGTGAAAAAATCTTATAGTCGGCAAGGTTCATATTTTCGACCTTGCCGACTAAACACTGCTCATCAAAATTCGTGGCATTTGGTAATAAAAACCATGCCGACGCTTTTAGTCGGCATGGTCAATAATCGTCGACCTTGCCGATACTGGGCAGCAAAAGGGAAAAAAATCGATCATTTGCATGGAAAAATCACAATGTTCACCACGTAAGTTGTCTACCTGATTACTTGCAGCTCCCTTCTCTTCTTCTGGGTCACTGGATTCTACGTTTGGCTCAAGGCATTCATCACTTCCATATCCATCTTGAGTTTGAGGAAAATAAAAGTGAGGATCATGCATATAATCCATTTGATCATGATTTTGTAGATCATCATACAAGTACTCATCTATAGGAGGAAAATTTGAAGACTCTCCCACTTCAAAATCAGGATTAGAATCACTCATCTCACTCATATCACAAATTTCTCACAAACCCTAACTCCCTCCCCCCCCCCCCCCCAAAAAAAAACAACAACAACTTCATCTTCTACTTCATACTCTTTCTTACTCTCAATTATTTCCGAATCCACTCATATAAATCAACTAACTAATCTAATCATATCAATTAAATTAGTATCATTGCAGGAGAAATTTAGCCATTTAGACAATACATGGTTAAGGGGTGGCTTGTTTTACTTCAAGACCCAGGTTTTGTCTCATTAGGTATACCCCAATTAATCTGGGTATACCCCAATTTGCCCAGGTTAAAAAAAAAAGTCATTGAGTAGGAAATCGCTGACTCAGTAATAAATTCAAAAAATACTTATGGTAGGTTTGTTTGCAGAATTCACAATTTCGAGAAATTTATTATCCCATGGGATTACAGATTTTGGGATTCATGTAAATCCCTCGCGTGTTTGGTAACTCATTTAGAATTCATAGAGTTCTGTTATTTTAAAGTCCATGTATTGTTTAGCACTACCCTCAGAATCTTAAAATTATATATATATAGGATTCAGAGTTTATAAAAATGTGGGTCCATAAATTTCTTAATAAGTTTCCCAGCAAATCTTAGGAGGGAGGGGTCGGACTTCATACGGAGGATTTTCCGGAAAAGTGATTCTCATTGGAAACATGATTCTAGGAATTTGGACAACCAAATGTACCTAGGGAAACATAATTCCCCCAAATCCTTAAAAATTCTACATCCAAATCCACCATTTAGATTTTATTTATTTTCAATTTCATTCAGAAGAATTTGTATGATGAAAAAATATATTTTAAATCTGTAACCTTAGTTATTGGCTTCTCTTAAATGCATCCCCCCGTGCATTTATTATCCATAGATCAAATAAGTAATTTAATTAAGCAAGCAGATCTTGATAATTCTTCATAGTTTGGGGCCTAGGGCATTTACTTAGGGTTATCAAATTCTTCTCACACCTTTCATAAGTAGCTATGGGATGCTAGACTTAACAAAAAGACTAATTTAGTACCAAAAATAATCCTTCTACTATAACCTATATAAATAATAATCCTTACTATTTTTAGTAAAAAAATCAAAAACATAAAAACCTAAACAAACAAAAAACTTTCTATTCTCTTCTAATCCTTCCAAATTCCATAAACCCTAGTAAAAAAAATGATTTTCTTCTCCAACGATCTTCGATCCAGCTAATAAAAAGTAGATCTCCATCAACTCGTTCTATTTTTCGAATTTTTTCATTGATTTACATGTTTAAAACTTCAATTTTGAAAATCAAAATTTCTGATTTACAGAATCGGTTTATGTTGATATATCGTATCAACCGATTATGGGTTTTGTTTTTCGTCCATGCAGAGCATGCAAAGGAATCGGTTTATTGATGACTAGCATCGACCAATTCTGGGTTGAAATCAGAATATGAAAAGACATCACCATAGTCGATTTATAAGTGCACTAGCATAAACCGATTCTGGGTACTTTTTTTTTTAACTCTGCGCTCCTACAATCGGGTTTTATTTGCATGGTAATATACCGCTCGTGAAGTTGTCTCTTCAGATTCTATTTCACATTCGGTTTTTATATATGTATCACATAAACCGATTCTTGATGTTGGGAATTCATGTATGTTTTGTGGTTAGAATCGGATTAAATATGTTGTCCTATGTACCGATTTTTGAACCAATTTTTTTTTTTTTTTTGTAGATACGGACTTTGGCCACCTAGCATTTTATTCACGAGAGCTCACCTAGGAGGATGTTCACAGGGTACCACAACCCATGGTACCCAGAAGGCTCTACAAGTTTGCCTATGGCCGTGAGACCAATCTTGAGCAAGCCCTCACACTGGCATATAAGCTTTCACTGGAAGAGCTTGTTGAGCTCATCAAGTTTGCAAGGAAAAGGAGGGATGCGATTGCAGCTGGGAGGACACGCGACAGAAATTTGGATGGTCTGTTTGAAGAAATGGCTGCAGCTCAAGCCTTTGCTGAAGCAGAAGTTGTTGCTGATGTTGATGCACCATGATGTGTATGCTCTCTTCTATATATTATAATTAGTGTTTAGTTTTTTGTTTCAAGACTTTTAGTGGTTTGGATGGTGTGTTTTTTGGATGATTATGGTTGAATAGGTTTATGAACTTAATGCACTTACAGTTTTAACTATAACTATGTGTGTAATAGGTGTAAGGAATAACAAGTTTATGTGATACATATCGATCTCTATACATTGGAAGCTATTAGTATAAAGGCGTAATTCAGAATAATAATAAACGATAACTTAGAAAACTAAACACAAAGTAGCAATTCGAAGAAAAATATCTTCTCTAGATTATAAACAAGAAAACGATTAAAATTTCCTCTTTGTTACGCTCACAATCTCTCTAAACGGTGGATCAACCTTAAACTGTTTGCTAGCTTGCACAAGTATTATTCCAAGCTTTTCCTAGGTTTTATGTGTGTTTAGTTAACAACTAAACCTCTTTATTTATGGACTTCACCGTACTCAGCCGACTAGGTCTTTTATTAGGAATCTATTTCCTAAACTAAGAGTGTTGCTTAAAACAAACTCTTTCCTAACTAGGATTTCTGCCCAAATAAGGTTTCCTTCCTAATATATGATTCTTCACTCAACTTAGATTGAGGTTTACTAAGTTCCTAAGAGGAGTATGGATACATCTGTATCATGGGTCCCCCTTTTAAGAACTTGAACTCATGTGAAAGTTAAAAAATGAAGGTTAGGGAACTCGAGAGTCCCTTTGTCCTTGTTGAACCACTTGGCCTTGCTAGGAACTTGACCTTTACATCCAAATACAAAAGTTTCTTTCTCTCATTGTCGTGTTTTAGTCACTCTTCGCTCCAATATGCAGTCTTCCTTGAGTGGTTCCTCTCTATCAAACCATAAGTGTTCTACTCGTGGTAAGATCATAGTGTCGTCGCCGTCATCATCTAGTAATGGTGGTTCAAACAACTTCAAGTATTCAACTTTTATAACCGAGTACATTCTTAAATAAGGTGGTAAATCCAGACGAAATACATTGTCACCAATCTGATCGAGTATACAAAACGGTCCATATCTCAATGGCTTCGACTTCTTACCTTCCCCCTTCAGTCGCTCCTTACCTAATTTTAACCATACCAAGTCACCAACACCGAAATTACAAGGCACAAGATGCTTGTCATGTTTTTCTTTGTATTTGGTTTGTAACTTCTTTAACTGTACTTCAACAGTCGCGTGAATATGAGATATCTTATCTAAGAACTTCTGTGCCTTTTGTCGTTCACTTCCTCCCTCCCCATTGAGGTGTCATTAGAAAATACTAGATCGAAAGGCCTAGGTGGTAAGTAACCATAACATGTCTCGAAATGAGATTTTCCCGAAGAACTGTGAACTGCTCTATTGAAAGCAAACTGTAGATATGGTAAACTCTCATCCCAAGTTTTAGGATGCTTAAAATTATATCCCCTTAACATGTGAACCATGGTCCTGTTGACCACTTATGTTTACCCGTCTGTTTGTGTATGAAAAGATGTACTCTTCTTCTACCTAGTGTCCATCATCTTCTATAAAGAATCCCAAAAGTGACTAAGGAATCGACTATCTCTGTCAGAAATAATAGAAGTAGGTAAACCAAAATGCTTCCACACATGCTCAAAGAAGAGCTTGGATGCACTGGCTCCCGTTACCGTCTTTGTACATGAAATTAATGCAATCATCTTGTTGAATCGGTCGACCATAACGAACAAGTAATCATAACAAGACTTGGTCTTCGGTAACCTACCAAGAAAATCTATAGGAATACTCTCCCAAGTCCTTGATGGTACTGGTAATGGTAGATATAACCTACGTTTCCTGTTTGAAGGTTTAGATGTGCTGCACAACTTACACCCTCTGACCAACTTAGCCACATCATCTTGCATATTTGGCCAAAAGACATAACGATGAAGGTTAAGAAGATTTTTATTCATCCCAAAGTGTCCAGCAACTCAGGATGTGTGTGTGCCTCTTAACCATTGTAAACGATCTCCATCTTCTGGAATGCAAAGTAATTGACCCTTGTATAACAATCCATCTCGGAGTTCAAAATCGCCTTTCAAACCACTCTTTATATCTTCTAACACCTTATTGAAGTCTTTGCTAGATGTGTATGATTCTGCATACTCTTTAGGAACAATCAGATGAATTCTCATGGCCACCATTAATGCTCGGATCGGTGGACGAGACAACATATCTCCCAACTTTTTTGTTACTACCTTCTTCTACTTAATGAGAATGTTGAAACTCATCAAGTAAGACATCTACTTGATGTGTCGGGCTTGTTGTAGTTTTGTCTGTGCGTGTAGATACTCCAATGGTTTGTGATCTGAATGTACCACCACTTCTTTACCTAAGACATACACTCGCCAATGCTTGATACATTGATATAAATCATAAATTATTTTTCATAAGGTGCGTAGTTCTTAATAGCACCTGAGAACAATTCTGAATGGTACTCCACTGGTTTACCATCCTGCAACAACAATCCTCCCAATGCATAGTTAGAAGCGTCGGTCTCAACTTCGAAAGTACGTTGTAAGTTAGGCAATGCCAACATCGGTGATTCTGAAATCTTCCTCTTTCGTAATTGAAAAGCGTCTTCATGGGTTTGCTGCCATTCAAACTTTGCCTTAGTTCCCGTCAAACCATATAATGGTCCTACAATAGTCGAAAAATGCCGGATAAACTTACGCAAGTATGTGAAAGCCCCTAAGAAACTCCTGATTTCAATTACAGTACTAGGTATAAGCCACTTAGTGATCACTTCAACCTTCCTTGGGTCTATCTTCCGTTGTCCACCAAGAACAATGAATCCGAGATATACCAACTCCTCCTTTCCAAACTCACACTTCTTTCCGTTCAACTTCAGTTAGACTTCATGTAACACTTTAAACACCTTCTCAGCGTGAACGAGATGCTCTTCCCAAGTTCTTCTGTATACTAGGATATCATCCAACTAAACTATGACAAAATCTTCTATAAAAGGTCGTAACAAATCATTCATCAAACGCATAAACATCGCCGGAGCGTTACATAAACCAAAAGGCATCACCAACCATTCGCGTAAGCCTTGTTTGGTTTTGAAAGAAGTCTTCCATGTATCATCTTCTGGGACTCTCACTTGGTGGTATCCAAAGTTGAAAATTAACTTTGTAAAGACTCGAGCTTTTTCCAACTGATCCATCATGTCGTCTATCCTAAGTAGAGGGTCACGATTCTTGATAGTGATCTTATTCAATACTCTATAATCAATACACATACGCCATCTTCCATATTTATTTGGTACCAACAATACCGTTGATCCACAAGGTGAAGCACTTGGCACTATCATCCCTAATTCTAAAAGTTACTGGACTTGTATCTTAATATCATCAGATTCCTCTACAGACATGCGATAAAGACCTACATTAGGAAGAGAACTCTCTCCGGTCAACATAATTTCGTGCTCCACACTCCTCTTTGGCGGTAACCCCGTGACATCAGAAAATAAATCCTTGTATTTCAACTTCAACCTTTCTAGGCCATCTTCTTGTTGTACAGTCAAAGCTGCCAAACAAACTCTACTCGGCTTATTTCCAAGAGAACGGATCACAAGGAGAGTGAACTTTGTTCTAGCATTCACCAACCGCTTAGCCTGAGTGGTTGTGATCAAACTTGCTCCCTCAAGAGGAGAATCTATAGCCCGAATCACAAAACTTTCCCCATCTTTGGTAAAGGTATACTTTTTTTCCCTCCTGTGTAGAGTTGCATCTCTATCCCATAGGTAAGGACTACCTAGTACTACCTGACAAACATCCAAAGGAACTACGTCGCATGTAACTTCGTCAATATATGACTCATCTAGAGAAAATTTGAGCGTGGACTGATATGTAACTTGTAAGCCCCCTTCTTTTTGAAGCCATCCTAAAGGGTATGTTTTGGATGTTTAAAGGTCTCCAATCCTAACTTTTGTACCAAAGAATTCGATAGTAAATTCTTCTGACTTCCCGGGTCAATAACAACATCAACTAGTGAAGTTTTGACTTGCATCTTCACTGTGAGGAGTCGCTCCTTAAAATCATTTTTTGAAGGTCTTTTTTTTGCCCCTGTCATAAGAGAGAGCTTTGAATTGGGTTCCGATGTATATTATTGCACGGTTTGGTTGTAAGTCTGCTTCAAGTTGTACCACTTGAACCATCTCTCCTCAAGGTAGCCAACCGGATAAAATTGTTTCCTTACAACTTCCTTGAATCTTTTCCACTCCCTTACCTAGATTTTGTCTTTGATAAGCTTTCCACCAGGTTAGAGCATGCTTCTGTAGCTTCAATGCGGCGAAAGCAATCTTTTCATTTGAACTATATTCAAAGAAAGAAAAATAAGTCTCTAGACGTTCAGTCCAATCATCCAAATTTTCTACATCGACACTCCCATCGTGAAGTGGAATATCAACACGAAAATCAATTTTCAGATTCTTACCATGAAGTTTAGTTGACGTAGAACTTTTAAGAAACTCGTTTTTCTTCTTTTCTTCGTCCTCATCTTCTTCCTCTTCTTCATCCTCTTCATCCGAATTTTCAGGTGAAGGCGGAAACTTTTTCTTCGTCTTCGACTTGGGTGTATGGGAATGAATAAATTCAGTCAATACTTCAAGGGTGGTTTGAACCGACTTCATGTCTGTTTGTAGCGTATCCACCTTTTCTTCCATAGTTTACGTTTCGCTTTGCTTAGGATCTTCATCATCTGACTTCGTCATCCTTGATCCTCTTGTTCTCTTAACGTCTTCTAGCTTCTCGAGTACCTCACCAAGCTTTATGTAAAGAGATCTAGTAAAAACCATAAACCACAAGGATTTACTGTTAAATATAACCTTGCTCGTGATGCCGACTTGATACGTATTGATCTTTATACCTTGGAAGCTATTACTATAAAGGCGAAATTCAGAATAATAATAGACGAAAAACTTAGAAAACATCACACAAAGTAGTAATTCGAAGAACAATATCTTCTCTAGATTATGAACAAGAAAACGATTACAATTCCCTTTTTGTTACGCTCACAATCTCTCTAAACAGTGGATCAACCTTAAACTGTTTGCTAGCTTGCACAAGTATTGTTCCAAGCTTATCCTAATTTTTTCAGTGTGTTTAGTTAACAACCAAACCTTTATATTTATAGACTTCATCGTACTCAGCCGACTAGGTCTTTTATTAGGAATCTATTTCCTAAACTAAGAGTGTTGCCTAAAACAAACTGTTTCCTAACTAGGAATTATGCCCAAATAAGGTTTCCTTCCGAATATAGGATTCTTCCCTCAACTTAGCTTGAGGTTTACTAAGTTCGTAAGAGGAGTAGGGATACACCTGTAACATTATGCATGTTTTGTTTTGCAAACACAGGCGAACAATCGGGCTATACGACTGCACCTATAAATCGATTGTTGAGGTTCCATCATGGAATCTGTATATGTGGGGATCAGTATAATTTGATTAGAAATGTTGTTTTCTGTACCTTTTTCTAGTAAGAATCAGATCACATGTGCATCTATATAAATCGATTAATGTCGGTGAAAATTCAAATTTTGGCAGATGCACAATCGGTTTATGTTGCCAAACATAAAGACTGATTCTATTGAGCGCAAAAACATAATCAGGTTTTATGGACATTCGAGAATACCGATTGTGCTAAATTATATCACTTTTTTAAAAAAACTAGTCGTTGGGGTCTTTCCTTATATATAGATACCTCATCCTTGGACCCAATTTTCCTCAAAATTGCTCATTCTATTCCCTCTTACTCCATATACTCTACAACTACTCATCTCATATCTCCACATACAAGAAATGGCATCGTTTGATTCCTCCGAATATTTAACTAACACCAACGCATGGTACGCCAAAAGTTGAGTTTTGTATCACTCCTCGGCCGAGAGATTTTGGGAAAAGATATATAACAAAGTCAGGCAATATTATGTGAACCCGAAGAGAAGAAGTCTTCAATAAATCCATGATAGGCACCAAGTCATTTTATATGCTTCTTTTATGGCTATCCAACAACGGATTTTGAACGCCAACCACTTTAGCATGTCCCTTCAACAATTTGTAAGTATTTTTATGATTTATTCTACATAATCTACTTTTATAAATTTGTAACTAACAAAGTAAGCTTATGTTTGTGTTTTCATAGCATGAAGCCGTGAAAGCGTGCTACTTGGAGGAAAAAGGGGAATCATTTTCATTTGATGAAAGATATCACTTCATGGTATCTAAAAATTTGGACTACAACCCGGAATCTATGGTGGGTGAATTGTAATCGGATTGCTCGGACAAAGGTTGATAGTTTTAGGAATTTTTGTGTAGATTTTGTGGGTAGATCTCTATGTAAACCCTCACGAGACTATAACTCATCCACTAGGGTCACTTAGGGGTTTAAAGGCTTGATGCACATGCTAAGTGCATCCGTGATTCCTACGAAAAGGAATAGATTTGAAATGAATGAATTTTTTTGTTCTTACGAAAACGTAACAATCGGTTTATATATGACAACATAAAAATACGATTATGAGAATTGGATTTTATCTTCGCATTCTTGAACTGATTCTTGATGCCCTTCTTGAATGCCAAAACACCAACCCAGAATCGGTTTACGAGTGCATGGACGTAAACCGATTCTGGGTAGTGTTTTCGGAAATAAAATCAATTTTTTTCCAGTTGTTTGATGTTTTGAAGATCGATTAACATTAGTTGATCTTACATCTAACACGGTTAATTAACGCCTAAAATTACTAATTAATACTAATTAATCATGGGTAGAAATAGAATAGTTTGTTAAGGGGTTTTCGATAATTACTTCCTAATGACCCTTTTTGTCTTTTAGTAACATGCCCCAAAAGAATGCCCTAGATCCCAAATTAGGAAGGTTAATAATTATACCTCACTAGTTTGAAATTCGTGCTACGCATCAGGACTGCTGGAATTTTTTATAACATTGGTACATGTCCACTGAGGCGGCGCTTCGCCCGCACCCGTCCCAGTGAGAGTTCTAATAAGATAATATAGAATTTTATCCAACAGATTGACAATCAATTGTTAAAGTTTTATAATAATCAATTATATAATATTATTATTATCTAAGAATCTCACATGATTTTGAAAACTAATTTCAAGCAATCTAACAAATAATAATCAATTCTACAAATAAACTAAGGTAAAAAAATCTAAGTAACCTCAAAAGTAAAATAGTTTAAGCTATAAATACTAACACATAATTAGATATTTTTTACTATTTAACATGTGCTAAGCACCAGGTAGGATAAGAAATGATCCCCAGTTGGTGAGACGGGGCTTCGGACCGTACCCGTTCAAGAGGGGTTCTCAATTAACAACTGCAGCGTTTAATGAAAAACACGATATTAATATAAAATAGATTGTCAACTCTAAATAGTGTACAATATATGCAGTGCTTAACCATCAAAGAAGATGTGATCAATGAAATGCACTGATATATCTTTCTTCGAAAATCATATATTTTCTTTAAGAATCAACGGACCAACTCAACTGCTCTTCTAGGATCCAATTTATTATAGTTAAATGAAAGATCACACTCATTTTATTAGTATCAATATTTGATATTAGAGACACTTAAACAAAAGATGATATTAGTAAATAGATTTTGAAAAAGCGGGAGTATAACAATCACACCCAATAATTCGTTCGGCAATCTGTATGGACTAACTCCATTATGAGAGCACCAACTTATAAAGCGAGTTCAACCAAGAAATATATCAAAGAGTTATATCTCAATTTCTCAATACAATCTGCAATCGAACAGATAGAAATATGTGAGCCCGATTGATATGAGAAATAACTTGGACGGTACCAAAGGCCAGTGGTCAAGTGCCAATCAATTCCTATCCAAAATTCAAGGTCGGATTTACTAATTGATTGAATTACGTACAACCTGTGATATTTTAATTATATAAAAAAATATAATGCGGAAAAGAAATAACACATACACCAGAAGTTTTGTTAACGAGGAAACCGCAAATGCAGAAAAACCCCGGAACCTAGTCTAGTTTTGAACACCACACTGTATTAAACCGCTACAGACACTAGCTTACTACAAGTTAACTTCGGAATAGAATATAGTTGAGCCCTAACCAAGTCTCTCACTGATTAAGGTACAGTCGCGTTCCTTATGCCTCTAGAACCACACCGGATTCTGCGCACTTGATTACCTTAGCTGATCTCACCCACAACTAAGAGTTTCTAGGACCCAAATTTGAAGACTTGTAAACAAATCTGTCTCCCACATATAAATCTATTATGATAGATAAATCTGTCTCCCACATAAGTACCTACGGAGTTTTTGTTCCGTCTTTTTATAAATCAAGGTGAAGAGGAACCAATTGATAATCCGGTCTTATACTCCCGAAGAGCGGCCTAGAAATATCAATCACCTCACAATAACTTAACTGTATGGTCGTAGAAGAAGTTATTGCAGAATCACAAAGAATGAGACGAAGAGCTTTGTGATTACTTTTCTATATCTTACCTATCGGAGATAAATCTCGATAAAATCTTAGAGACGATAGTACTCAATACGATACAACAAGTAAGATCTATGTACACAACTATAGAGGAAATAGTTGGATCTGGCTTCACGAATCCAAATGAAGTCTTCAAGTCGTTAACCTATAATGCTTTTGAAAAAACCTAGGTTAAAGGAGAATCGACTCTAGTCGAAACTAGGAAACAAAAAAGTTCCGGGATTAGATTTTCCAGTTGCTTGAGTTATCCCTTATATAGTCTTTCAAATCAGGGTTTGCTTTAAATCAAAGCTAAGATAACTTAGTAACAAAGCATTCAATATTCACCGTTAGATGAAATCCTGATTTAAGATTCAAGCTAAGTTTGCTTAAAACCAAAGCAATATCTCTCCAACGTTAGATGGTCTTAGTTTGTTACACACAAATGAAATATACCTTCATTTATACATGAGTAACCGTACCTAAACGTGTATATTGAGTTGGCTCAATAATAGTTAACCGAAGTTAGCCATATGAACACTTTTGTCTTAACCACATTCATTTAACATATCTAGGTAAACTATGATGAACAATCAATCATGAAAGATAATCAAATGAATCTAATTGTGTTTCACATAGAGTTGCTCAACTGTTCACTATCTCATAGAAATATATATGAACCAATTGAATCAATATCAGATTGATTCGTAATCGTACAAAGTATTTATATAAGAATCAACTCATGAACATTAAGCCACAGTTTGCAAAGATTGCAGTCCTTAATTCATAAATGTATTTGTTCATGAGTATGAAAAACATACTTAACGGATTTTAGAACTTTAACCACTAAGTTTGCAAACTGGTACGCAAACTATAGGTTTCGGACTTTTGTATTTTCCAAGCGTTTCCAAACGGGTATGCAAACAGCAGTCCTGGACTTAACTCAGGTAGAACCGTTCGCATACTGGTATGCAAACAAGGTTTCCGGACTTAACAGTTAAAACCGTTTGCATACTAGGTATGCAAACAAGGTTCCCGGACCTGGATCATGCCAAAACAGTTTTCATACTAGATACGCACACTATATTGTATCCAGACAAAGGTTTTTGTTCTAAACTCCCATTTCAATCATTGTAACATCCTTAGAAGACGACAATAGCTGTCTCACACAAACTATTAGCTTATAAGTAATTTTCAAGTGATCGAATGATCAATACGAAACTTTACGGTTCGACATCAAATGATTGTCTTACATAAATCATGTAAGATGTTTCAAGGCAATTTTCACGTGATCATCTTTTGACTTATTATTTAGTTTCCAACAAATAAATTGTTTCCAACTAAACTCCTCAAGAATATGATGAACGTAGCTAAACCAAAAAGATTCCAACACATATTTAGAGAAATAGATAACCGAGTTAAACTCAGCTTGAAATATCAAATGTGTATGATATAAAAGTCTATATAGCTATACGACTTAGTCTCATTAGGAGATAGAATAGAATGGACTTCTGAGTGATAGATAAGTTTTAGTCTCCACATACCTTTTGTTGATGAAGTTCCTCCAAGCTCTCCTCGGTAAATCTTCGTCTTCAATCGATGAACGTTGTGAAGTCTAAAGCTCAACTACACATTTTATCCTAATCCGAGACATATCTATAAGTAGACTAGAAATCAAGACTTATAGTTTTGATCAACTAAACTTGACAAACAAGCTTGAGATAGCAACACCTGCGAGTTCGACCGAGCAATGCTCTAACAGATTGCCAGTTGTAAATAGTCCAAAACATATGAATGGCTTCCCGCCAAATAAGATGTAATCAAGAAAATGCACGGATATATATTTTTCTTCAGAAATTATATACTTGCGTTAAGAATCAAGCGTCAACTCAACTGCTCTTCCATGCTCCAAACTTTTGTAGTTAAATGAAAAATCACACTCACTATATAGGTATGATATCTAATATTAGAGACACTGAAAAAAACATGATATTAATATTAATATAAAATATATTACAAACTTTAAATAGTGAAAAAAATATGAAGAACTTTGATAAGTGCTTAATTCTTACATATTTATTACTCAAATTTATATTTATTAGTTCTTCATTTTGTACATATTAATAATTTTATTTGATTTTGCAGAATTTAATAAATAAAGCTTGGTTGCACTAAAACACGGTACTTTGCCCGTAAAATGAATGAAAATTCAAATGTCTCGGGTGAACGGTTGGAATTGGAGTTAATTATCAAAATAGAAACATATTGATCTTTTGGGGTCCACTAGTGTCGGAAAATATAATTTGTCTTGACTACAAGATTTAGAGGATTAATATAATAACTTTCACTTATGGAAAGGAAAACGAGGCAATCTTTTATTCAAGGAAGAAAATCAAATCATTAATTGGATATCTATATATTTTCCATATTACCCATATTTTGTATTCCATTTATTTAGTAAATATAATACTAATTAAATGTGAAGATTGTGGAAAGATTTCAGGGACTTGGGTATAAAAAGGAGTCAAAGACACATGAAGAAGGGAGTTCAATTTTTCTAGTTCACAAGACCAAGTAGCTTAGGATTTTTTATTCGTTCTTTGTGATCATGGAGAGATAACCCTCTTCATTGGGGTTGAAGATGAAGTCAATTATATTATGTAAGAGGCTCAGGTATTTTCTATAATAAATATTCTTTTTGGGGTTTAACTGATTTTATTAATTTCTCTTCATTAACGGCTTCGTTCTTAAGCGTATTCAAATAGTCATCGGCTACTGATATTTTATAAGCGAAGGAGATTATACTATTTTGGTACAACGAGATATGTTTTAACGGTTATATATTCCAAGATATGCGGTTGAGTTCAAGATTGTCTGGAGTTACATTATATGAATATCTTTAGAGATTCTTTGAATGTTTGACATAATTAATTGGTGGATTCCGAAACTCCGGTTTTCTTTACTTTGGATAGATTTTTATCTTATTAGTTTTATATATATTTTCTAAATTCATATTATCTTGTTAGCATAATTAATTGTAAATTGAAAGTAACAATTATTTAGTATTTAGTCCCACTGGAACGACTTGTCTTTTGTACACTATCTCATCGATAGCCGTGCACTTGCGGTCTAAATATTTTTATCCCATCAAGTTTTTGACGCCGCTGCCGGGGACTAAAAGTTGCTCTTTTTAGTTTCTATTAAATTTTGTAAATATTAGGTTATTTTAGATTTGTTGTAGTGGAAATGTAGGGAAGACAAAGAGGCAGGGAGAAGGTTTCCATTCATCAGAATAAGAGGCTTACATGAATATATTCCTTTATATACAAGTACGAATAAAACCATAGACACTATATTGGGCCGCACATCCATGGGCTACAAGCCCTACAACACTCCCCCTTGTGCGGTCCAGTAGAACTTCATATCCAGCGCTTCACATGAATTGCTTCGTATATAGTTCTTCAAATGTCGTCCTCTCCTTGATGACTTGTGCCGAAATCAATTGCCTTACTAAAACTTTGACAAGGAAAACCCAGTGGGATAAAACCTTGGTATAACTCTTCACTTGTTGTCTCGTAATTTACATGTAGTTCATCAGATGCAATACGGACCTTCAAAGATCGACGAGTCTAAGTTAATTGCCTCGTTATGCCAGGAAAACCCATAGGGACAAAACCTGAACTTGATAAAAGGAGTAAAATATTGAGCAAACTTAGAAGATAGTTGGACTTGAATATGTTGCCTCATTAAAACCTTGACAAGGAAAAACCTAGTAGGACAAAACCTTGACGAAAGAAAAAGAGTACAACGTGACAGATGCAAGTAAAGGTGATCCGTTACAGATGATCACTTTGCTCTGTTAATGTTGACTAGTTGCTTCACAACTCTTAAGGAAGAAAATCCTCGTGTTAAAGATGATAGCCTTAGCTGGGAAATTACATTCCCGGTGTTTGTTGTTGTCTCATTAAAAACCTTGCCGAGTAACAAAACCTTGTAGGAAAAAGTAACCTCGATGAAGGAAAAGAGTTCAACACACCATTAGATGCTCCCCTGATGTCAGACAATTTTGTTAGTCTAATGCAGTCAGAAGGAGTTTATCACACTTTACTTTGGTGACTTGAAATTTTATAAGACCATGTTGTTGATTCCGGAAGTTACGTTGCTTAACAGACTATCGCGTTTCATTTCTTTGATTCAGATATTTTCAGTAATATCAATGCGATCTTTATGTATTCAATGTTCAACATACTTGATGCCTTTAGTGTTGTCTCGCTAAAAACCTTGTCGAGTAACAAAACCCTTTGGGAAAAAATATTCTCGATTGAAGGGAAAAATAGTACAACAAGACTTCCATTTCGAAGTAAAATATGTCGACATCATATCCTTGGATCCTCCCCCTGATGTTGGCATCTCCCCATGATTACTTTCAGAGTTGTTCCAGATATTTCCTTTAGTCATGTATTTTTCGAAACTGAATATTGGTAATGACTTAGAAAATAGTCTACCAAATCTCCCCCTGATTACTTTCGTTGGAGAAGAGATTATTTTTCCTTCATAATCAACAACTTTTTGGATTGCATTTTTATCAGCATTCCTTTTTATGTCTTTGCAGGGATAAACAAACTCATGTCAATGGTTACTTTTAAGTATATGATTACGTTCATTATACCATTCCAATGACGTTGCGTTGGCGTTGAGCTATATCTAGCTAACAAGTTCACTGAGGATGTAAAATTTGGTCGAGTACATTATGCTAAGTACAATAATGCGTCTATTGTACTTAGATAAGGGCATTTCATCTCCCAACACATATTCGTCATTTTTCTTTATACGAAATGGTCACTTACTTACATTTTAACCTCGACTAATCATGGGAGTGCTATTTGGATGCATGTCTTTGTTAAATTTCCTGACAACTTTAGACATATGCAAACTGGTGGAATAATATACCACAAGCTCAGTATTCGGTCGAGCTTTCCCCAGATTTTTCATCTCAAATTCGGATTTCAAATAGCTTTTAAGGTCTCTTATTACATCAAGAGTACACATCATGTCTGTACCATCAACATAAATAGCTACAACTCCAAATCAGGAACTTTCTTATGAATATGCAAGGAAAAATAACTTACTTGTATATCCTCTCCAAATCAAATTGCCACTTAGACGGGTATACCACATCCGCCTGATTGATTGAATCTATAAGTGAGCGTTCTATCTAACTGTAAATGCGCTCTGTGGTTTAGAGTCATTTTATTTGGGAAACAAAAGTCTATCAAGTACTTTTGTAAATATCTTCTATCTCTTGATTCTTTCAGAGATACGTAACAACCACATACATATGCTGCATTTCAAGTCCTTTTGAAATTACCAAGCTAACTAAGTAGCAGAACTCTATAAGGTTCATTACAAGAGAACAATTCCAGGGTTTTGTGAGAAACCTCGCGCCACAAGACGAGTCTTTTTACTTTAAGACTACTTTCTTCTCATTATGCTTTTTGATGTTCAATAGGCTTTACACTTGGTTGGTTAGCACTACCACACCAAATACCCATATATTTGCCAAAGAACTAAGTTCTACCTAGATTGTGTAGGCCAAATATGCTATTTATTTGAAATTAATCAAAATAAAGCATGGTTCGATATCATTGTGCTCTACTTCTGGAACAACTATTTATGGATTATATCATCATTGTGCACGCATGATCCTTCCATTGAGTCATGTGCATTCTCATAATCCGTACAGGATTTCATTTATCTCTAGAATCATTAAAACTTCGGAGCGTCCTCCATTATTGATTCATGGACATAGTCAGAGACAATCAAATGAGATGGTTTCATTAATGATACAAATTAGGTTGTGCCTTACTCATCTACTTCCTTTCTAGGTGAGCATTGGTCGAACCTGGTGGTCTCTACATCTTCCTTTATGGAGCCACAGCCTCAACTACACTTCTACCAAGTCTAGTTGCAACACCTTAGTCTATGGTGTACCCCATACTGAGGATTTCTAACCTTGTAGGAATATTTGCAGCTGGTATGTAGGATCTTGTCACTTTAGCGACATCAGTGTACATTCTGAAAACTGATTATTCTTTGTCACTTCACATTTATATTTGTAGAGTACAATAATCAATATGAGACACAATGGGAATGCACCACGATAATTCATGTCGTTCCCTTAGAAAATACTTTTTCTTATCTCCCCCTAACGACGGGAAGACTGTCTCATTAAAGTGATAACCTGCAAATTTAGCAGTAAGAGACCTCCTGCCAAAGGTTTTAAAATGTGGATAATTGTTGAGAAAAAATATCCAACAAAGTTACTTAATCATTTTCGTGACCCATCATAGTACGATGTAGACTCGTAATGGCACATATATAGTGCAACCAATAATGCGTAATAACACAAATGTAATGCTTAAACTCAGTTATCAACTGGTACGCAAAAAAGGTTGACTAATATTGGGTTCTAAAACGAATTAAGTAAAGATGCGCGTAATATTGCATATCCCCAAAGCAATAAAAGGTAGGTTGGTACGCATAACATGTTCCTTGGACACCATCTGTAACCTTTGATGGTAGCCTCTGCGAGACCATTGGGTATAAGATTTTCTATATTGATCTTATTAGACATGCAATATTCATCAAGTTCTTTTTATGTAAATTCTCTAGCATTAACAAGGATAGTGAGCCTTTGCACTTTGCTTTGTGTAATATGTGCTAGGAATTCTACAAAAATTAAACGCATCGTTTATTATGAAGAACAACTGATTCAATGCGTCGAATCATCCACCAGAGCCATAAATCACTTTGAATGGTCCGCGTTATGCGTGGATATATGTTCATTAACAACACTTTATTTCTTTGGAGAATGAGTTATTTATCATTTGCATCTAAGTAAAACAGGATGGTCTCAATCATGTTTCACTAAAGAGAGACTTTGTAAGATGAGTGACGTGCTTTCTTACTCTAAAGCATAATGGGGAGAGGCAGTGCAAATCTAGTAACTTTAGAAATCACTGATTATGATAGATGTCGTAACTTCGCATTCTATTAGTTCATTTTCTTATACAATCAAATGAAGTTATGCTCGTGTTAGTACTTTCAAAAAGAAACATCGTGCCACAACCAATGTGCCTTATGGTTATGTCAAAGTCTTTATGAATCAATCCCAATCATTTCATTGTTGGGGTTAATTAGGATTCAGTAATTCAAGTTCTAGTGATCTACAATTCACTAGATTGACGCATTAATTTTTCTAAGAATATGCTTCCTTCCACATTAATTAGAAATAATTTATAGATGCAGTCAGATCCATTCTCACTGTAAGGGCAGACATATGATCTAGTTCAATTAAATATTCAATTGGCCAGGCAAAGTTCTTGTTGCCATTAAAGTTGATGTGAAAATTGGTTGCTACTATGATACACATTACATTGTATATATCAACATCAATGACCAGGTGCATTTCCAACTATTTCATTTATGATGGGAGCTAGAATTACATCTTAGCTTCATCCCATATTCAGCTGATACCGGTACTTTGGTGTCATTATTACTGGGGAAAAAAATACATTCCCATCTCATGATATATATGTCCCTTTTCACATGCTTTATATGAGTACGTCTAACGCTTATCACTTGGGGGTTCTTTCCATTTTAAATTTTGCTATATTTAGCTTAATTTGAGAAATTTCTTTATCTCAATAGGCCAAGAGAATCTCACTACACATGTCAACCACTTACTTTAGGTTGAATATATTATTAAAATAATTAATTCTCTTGTTTTCATACTTCAACATATACCGGTTCGTTAGTATTATGGATGAAGTAGAGAAATGAAAATTTTCTGACTCATATCATCTTTTGCGAGTTCTTCCACAAAAATTGGAATACATGTGATTTTATTTGAACGTATGTTTTGAAACAACTGACATATTAATATTCGAGCAAGTGGATACATTTCAAGGAACATTCAAATTTTGGGAGAAAAATATCAAGTATACAATAATGGTGTTCAAGTACTTCTAAACTCCAAATGAATACATTGAAATCGAGTTGGTACAACCAATTGAACAAAAGACACTATTCAACTATAGCCAATATCATATTCAAGAGAACAAAATAACATTAAGACTAAAATTCTTAATGATTGAGATACTAATCATAATTTAAATTGACCATTTTTTATGACGTGGACTTATCTTAAGAGAAAAATGAAAAACAAACAAGACTGCATGTTCTAAACACAAAGAAATAAGCCCGCATTCGTTATTCGTTACATACCACCAGTTTTGGTTCCAGCTGCACACAAACAAAACCAGAAAAGCTACACTCATACATGTCCCAAAACCAGAACAGCCAAAACGGGTCGGGACAGGACTGAACGGGTCCGGGTCAAATCGGGTCGTACCGAACCGGACAGGGGAGTATTGGACCGAACCGGGACTGGGCAGGGTTGAACCGAACCGGACTAGGCAGGGTTGGACCGAACAGGACTGGGCAGGTTGGGATCACCATCCGAGTTGGAATTGGAACGGACGGCCAATCACCAAATTACAAACGAGATTAGTACTTACCTATGCAGTACTAAAGTAATCAAATTAACTCAAATTATTTTGATTAGTACCTGATTAGAAAATAATAATCAAAATAAATAATTCCTAATTACAAACTGTTAATTAAAATAATCCCTAATCCCGATTACAAACGATTCCCCTAATTCATAATCAAAATAAAATTGAATCCTTTCCTCCTTAATTAATTAATATTAATATCAATATTAATCAAATCAGATTTCTCCTCCATTAAATTATATTAAATTCAATCAAATCAAACTTGACAAAATCAATAGAAAAGGCACAGAAATACTTAGCTTAAAGATTGATTCCAATGTAAATCCAAACCCAACTTTTGATTCAAACAACTTGTGTTTATCATCCATTTAGAAAAAAAATCAATCGCTCTACGGTATACCATCGGGCATGATAACGTGTTGTAGTGGAAATGTAGGGAAGACAAAGAGGCAGAGAGAAGGTTTCCATTCATCAGAATAAGAGGCTTACATGAATATATTCCTTTATATACAAGTAAGAAGAAGACCATAGACACTATATTGGGCCGCACATCCATGGACTACAAGCCCTACAACAATTTTTTTTTTTTTAGATTTTATTCTTGGTATTTTTCTCATTTATGTTTGCGGATTTAATTGGAAGCCAAAAGTGGAAAGTGAGATTTGCTAACAAAGGTAAGTAAAAAATCTTAGATTTTATTTTTATCTCCTAGATTTTATTTTATTTGTAAATAATTAGTCTAAGATTTTCTTGTATATTTAGTTATATTTTTTATCTTATTGTTATTATTTTTTTAATTTTATTCTTTTTATCTTAAAAAAAGTACACGTGTATATACCAATTGCATTCTCGTCTGACACCGATTTTAGGAAAACTTGTGGTTTAGCACGGTGAAAACCCTCTGAGCGTTATCATCCGAAAGACCACAAGCCTTAGCCTCGTACCATTGACCAGTCTTTGACTGTAGGTATATAATTGCTAAAGGCAACCCAAGCTTACCTAAATTAGTGAACCTAGCATTTGCATGTGCACAATAAATGTCGAACTGGTATTATACTGACAAATATAATGATTATCCGACTGACTATCTAAACGAACAATATTTGTACTACGACCGTAGTGTGGATTATACTTGGGACACTACCGACCTTCTGAAGGTTACGGTTCATACCATGGTGATCCCAATTACTATTTTCACGATCACCAGTCATACAAACAGGAAAATGAGAAATATTATAATGAACTATATAGGAGTTCTTCATTCTTAGAAGATTCGATCCGACGTGTCATCGAAACCACACAAATTGATTATGCCTTTATTAAATCTTCTTGTGATTCAATTCTTTCTTTAGAAGAGTCACTTAAGAGTTTCAATGAAATTGTGCGTGAATCTCCAATAATCATGGATAAACTGTGTGAGACTTTTACTAAGTATGAGGACCAAAATGCACCTAAGACTATTGCTCATAATTAACTTGAATTCCAAAATAGTGTTTCCAATCTTACCCTTGATAATACATATAATTATTCACCTAATTTAGAGGATGGAGTTAGATCTGAAAATACTGCATGTTTAGATAAGGTTCAACCATCTTCATATTATTTTGATGGTGAGGATAATGTCGATGAAGAATTTGAAATATGTAGTCATAATGTCGAAGAAATTGTTACCTTAACTGAGCTACCTGAGAATAATCTCATTTCCAGTTCTAATATTGTTGATTACTCACCTATTCAAAAAGAAGTGTTTTTTTTTTTTTTTGGTTAAGTACAGTAGTTTATTAAGCAAAAACGTAATCACAAGAATTACAAACCCCCTACCCCCATAAACCAAAAGGATTCAAAAAGAAGTGGATTTGACTAGAGATACCATAATTTTAGACGGCGTACTTGATCGTTGTCGTAGGCGTCAAAAATAATTACACATTCATACTGGTCAACATACATAATAAAGCAAGGGCAAGAAAGGATCGTTCCTACAGAGAAGACTTAGGTTGTCAATATGTTTTGGTTTCCTAAAGGTAACAAGGGTTTTTTTTTTATTTTTATATACTAAAATAAAATAAAAGCAAAACAAGAAAATAAAGCAAGAAAATTAAGGATGTGAAAGTATTGGTCAAGGATTTAGTTTTCATTCACAAACATGTATTAGAAACAATAACTAGAATTGATATTTAATCTCAACTTAATCAAAAGCCCTAAGATACCTCGATCGCAAGAATATCCCGCTAATTTCCTCTTGTCATCAACAAACATATTAAAAAATTCGAATATGAATTCTATCTAAGAGAACAACCTAACGTGTAAAAGCACTAATATAAAGACTTAAAGGCCTAGACAAATAAAACTCCCACGTTGAACGGTGAGGAAACCCTCGCTTCCTATTGGTCGAAATGTTCCTTTTTTGAGTTTTGTGAAACGAGCGTTTTAGTGAGGACACTTGGCAACGTATGATTGGTTTAAAAAGAATAGGAAAAAGATTAAAAAAAGGAAATCAAATTCAATTTGGAATTCATAAAGTGAAAATATTTAGGTGAGGACACTTAGCAACATATGATTGATCTAAAAATTACGAACTTAAAAGAAAAACCTAACTTACCATGTTTGGAATTTTATGGATTTCAATTTCAATTTGGAAAGGGTAATTGCTATATTAGGACTATTTTTTCCAAATTAATATATAAAGGGGAAAAAATCTTCATATTTTCTGCGAAAATAAACGGAAAAAATAAATAAAATTTCCACATATCCTCCACCTATTTAATGTATTTTCCCTTCCACACCAAACCAAAAATACATCTCCACGGGGCGGGGCGAAGACCTGCACTCACCAAATCAAAAATGCATTTCCGCGAGGTATGGCGAAGACCCGCCACACCAAGTTAAAAGGAAAAAATTAAATAAAATCTGCACATATTTTTAACTTATTTAATATATTTGCCCCGCCATACTAAATCAAAAATACATCTCCACAGGGAGGGGCGAAGCCCCGTGCACACCAAATCATGCATTTCAACGGGGAGGGGGGAAACCCCGCGCACACCAATCAAAAATACATCGCCACAAGGCGGGACAAAGCTCCGCGCACACCAAGTTAAAAGAAAAAATATGCCCAGTGCGTAGCACGGGCACAAATCTAGTCAAGTTTAATTCCCTAGATGCATTAAGTTCTATGAAATCACACCAATCAAAGCAATCGAAAGTGTAAAAGCACTAATCCGATTTAACAAAGGTTATGATTCACTTGTGACTACTAGGATGTATCACTACAAGTAATATTCACAATTATGCTACTTGCAATCAAAAATTTATCACTTTTGCGTATAATAAACTCTAATTTAGCAATAGAGATGAAAACAAACTCAATCGATTTCGACTCGACCAAACTAGCATTCAAATCCTATAAAAATATTAATAGTGAATCATAAACGATAAAACATGGAGACAAAACTAATTCATTGCACAAAAATCATGGTTGGAATTCCAACTTATTCCTTAACCAAAATAAAATTATGTAAACATAATAATAATGGAGTTCATAACAAGAATGAAGAGAAAACCTATCTTGTTTCTAAATCCTAGAACAAAAATAAAAATAAAGATATTCGAGTAGTCGTGGGTTTCTCCCCTTTTTGATAGCCTCTCACTTGCAAAACTCGTAGAAGTATAATCTGCACGTCCAACACCTTCATGGGCTAGCACGTAAACACTATAGCCCAGCCCAAGTCCAACTGAGTCATCTACTGGATCGGTAAGTCAACTCACTGAACTCTGAATCCGGTCGAGTTCTGACCCATTTCTGGCTGTTTCTCATGCTATTTTCCTGGTCCTTTCCTGCACTTTCATTCAGTCATGCCCAGCCCCTAACATTTATCTATTCAGCACTTCCGGTACTCCTGCAGTTCAATCAACCAACAACCTATACTTCATTGTAGTAACATCTCACTTCCAGGCCAACTACTGTCACCAGCACAACCTGAACTCATACTTTCTGTAGCTTTATTTGCAGCTGCATTACTTGCATCTGTTCAATCCTGCAGCTCATTACCAATTCCACCTCTCAACACCACTGATTCTATCTTCTTTCCTGGCATTTCTTGCAGAAACAACCATGCAAACTGCACCACCATACCAACTGCTCATACATTCAGCTTCATTGTCTTGCCTGGCCATTGAACTAATGGCTCACCAATTGCAGCTCCACCAATCTACAGCCTCAACTCTGACTCATGTCTTCTGTAGCTTCAAATCCCATCTGCTCAGCTTTCATTCTCTTATCAGCAATATCTAAACAGCACCAGTTACTCATCCGATCACTTGACCAACTCCTGTAGCAGCACATCTTTTCCAACTGCATCACTGCATTCCATTGTCCTGCACCACCATGACACAGCCTTCTCCATCTCAGTTGCACATACACAACCAGCACCATCTTAACTCATGTAACCACCAGAGCCATGGCAGCAACTCCATCAACAGCTGAATCTTATGTTCACCTGCAACAACAGCTACAACTCAGCTCTACACAGCAGCAGCTTCACTTCCTTTCCCTTTCTTTATTCTCTGTAATATCAAGAACAACAATGCATCTCAAGACCATTCTTCTTCATCAACTTCAGTACCACCAGAATCGCCATCATCTGCAGGTACCCATTGTTCCTCTCAGCCTCCAACCCTATTTCCTCGTTTCCTCGGCATCAGAATTTCGATCCAAGACCAACCCACCTTCGATCCATCTCCATTGTCTCAGCACCATAGCAACAAACAGAACCCATAGCCACAATCTTCTTCGTTTCCTTCTCCCAACCTCAGAAACACCATCTCATTATCAGTTCTTCAGATTCATCATCCTTAAAACCCTAGCCTGATTTCTGACATCAACAACATCTCTTAAAATGTAACCATCGAACATACCTTCTTCACTGTCTTCATTTCAGATTCAGAAATCCATCTTCTTCATGCCTTCTTAACTTCAAATCTGCTCTAACTCACCACCAGAACCATTGTAATCTCTATTCAAACCCTAGTTCTTCAGTAACCCATCAATTCGTTTTCTCAAGAGCAATTGAGAGCAACCCCTGTTTCTCTTTGAATTCGATCTGCAGATGTAATACCCAATTTCGTCTCTGAATTTCTCTGCCGCCATTCACTCCTCTCTTTCTCAATTTCAGATGAAACAATGATTGGGCGACGGATTCTCTGAATTTTAGGGTAGTGTAGTAATAGAAATTACTCAAGGCACCCTCTGGTGGATACGGGCTACCAGGTCCATATATGGCTTGTCGGTTCTGAATAACCGACAGCCTAACTATCTATCCAACTCAGCCGTCAGTTATTGGGAACTGACAGTTCATTCTTCACCTCCACTCCAAGTATGGCTCGCATATGAATTGACCTCTTTGCCCTTTAAGCTCAAAATGGTTGTTTTCTCATTCTTTTGGTCATAATGACTCCACTGTACCTGATAAACTTAAAAGCAATCATAAGATAAATAATTTACAAGAAACTCGCAAAGAAAGCATAAACAATAGATATGAATCTAGGTATTTTACAACATCTATCAAATTTCCCCACACTTAGACTTTGCTAGTCCTCGAGCAAATCAAACAAAACTAATTCTAAAACATACAACTCCCTTTTGTTGAGGATACGGTCACACTTAGCATGTATAACATGCCTTTAAACCTCTAGGTGTCCCTAGTGGACGAGTTATAGTCTTGTGAGAATTTACAAGAGATATACCCATAAAACCTACTTTTCCAACTTACAAGTTCTCCGAAATGATAGCATCCAACGCGCTAAGAAGACATAGAAATTTTGCACACTAGTAATAAGAAGTTAGACATATATATGAACACAATCTCATCCTTAAAAGTTGAGAGAGAAATAACCATCCCTTAAAGAAATTCAGGTTCGAGAGTGATCGAAAGTCTCGACTCTACCTCACCAGAAAGGGTTTTATGAAGTTGTTCTCAATAATAAATAGTTTTTTTACGGGTCACACATGTGTCCATGTAGGAATGAAGAGAGAAATCCTGCGAACTTTGAATGGTAGGAAGGCAAAAACCTCCGAATTGTTTTGAAAACCCACATCTTTTATTCATTTTGAAAACCCTTTTTTCTGACGATCTCTAAGAAAGGAAATCAACCACTTAACGAAGGTGGGAATATGCATACTTACCTCGTTATCCGTTCGACGTGCAGTTAGCACCACTCTCACAGCATCATAGAAACGTCTTCGGCAATCTTCAATCCTTGTCTTCATCTTCGTATTCGGTCTTCAACTGTCGATGATAACTCTTGAACTTCGTAGAATCTTGACAATGTAACACTTTTCTCTAATTCCTTATTGCTTGAAACTTCATTATGGATATTCCTTCTTTCCATTGGCTTTATTAAAAAAACAAAACTAAAAACAAACCAAAATATGATACAACACATTTTTCTTGTCTCTTTTTTTTTCCTTTTTTTTTTTAATTCAGACAAGAAAAATAAAACAATACAAAATGAAAACAAAATAATAAATCTAATAATGAATCTAACAAAATTTTCTCTTGTCTCTTTTTTTTCCTTCATTTTTTTTATTCTTTTTAATTTTTTTTTTTGACAAGAGACCTAGCATTATGATGAGCATGTCCCAAGTTTTTTTTTTCCTGAGACAAGAGAAAATAAAATACAAATTAACAAATAAGATAAAATAAAAATTCAAGTACAAAGGCCGTTGTGTAAGTACTTTACCGCTTTCTTCTTCACAATTTGTATGTCTCGATATCATAAACTTCTTGAACTCTCATCTTGATAATCTTTACTTTTGTACATTAGTCTTCAACTTGTAAAAATTATGCTCCTTGTCTTGTTACTTTACATGAATCTAAAATCTGCTCATTTCTGTACCGTTGTTTGTAAACCTTGAACGTCTTCAACTTTCCTTCGAATTTGTGATGCTCCTCTTGTTGATGATGATGGTGTTTCTATGGATCTGTTGGTGTAGAGAGAGACAAAGTGGATGTTGCTAACTGCGAACAAGATTACAAGTGGTATGTAAGTTAGCAATTCTATGTCACCATCATAATTGATAAAATAGCACTCAAGAGATAAAAATAGTGCTTCTATTGGTGGGAGGTTGGGTATCTCACCATTCTACCCGGAATTAATGTACGGTGACACACACTCTAAAAGCACATATTAGACACGTACAAAGAAGTGAAGGTCGATGCCTCACATGATGTAATAATAGGTAGTCTCCACTATAGGGGATCACAACTCTAATACTGAATTCAGTCTGCACCTCATTTGCCACTGGCATGGTTAAATCCAACTTTCACTCTCATACAAGCAAGAAACCCGATCATGTTCTCTGGCATCTCTAAGTTCAGTCATTCTTGTGAGAATTTTGATGTAACCTTAGCAACATGTATACAATGTGACTATAAACTAACTACAAGTTGGAGTTTTTCATGCAGTAATTTACAAAAAAAATTGAAAAATCATGAAAATTTTACAATGCAAATGCTTAACCACTCCCCCACACTTAAACTTTACATTGTCCTCAATGTAAATTAAGTCATCCAAGTAGAGTCAAGGTGGAAAATCTTACATGAAATATGAAATCAGAAAAAGTATATACACGACAAGAAAAAAACTAAAAAAAAAAAAAACAAGATAAGATAAGAACAAAAAAATAAAAGTAAGACAAGAAATACTCATTCCATGGATTGCCTCCCATAACGCTTGGTTCGTCAGCCCGATTGTGTCCTTGCTTTCTACGACTCCTCCAGAGGGAGTGCTTCCACAAAGTTAACTCCTTCCACCACTTCGAAAGTGAAATTCTCATAATATGGTTTCAACCGGTGCCCATTAAATTTAAGTTCATTTCCTGTAGCTATGCGACGAATTTCTACTGCACCATGAGAAAACACATTAGTAACAATAAAAGGTCCAATCCAACTTGACCTTAATTTACCCGGAAATAATTTCAAGCAATAATTAAACAAAAGCACTTTCTGCCCAATGCAAAATCGTTTCCTAGAAATCATATTATTATGAAATGCTTTCGTATTTTCCTTATAAATGCGTGAGCTTTCAAATGCCTCATTGCGGATCTCCTCTAACTCTTTAAGTTGTACTTCCTTTGCTTCCCAGCACTATCCACATCCATATTGCATTGTTTAATAGCCCAAAACGAATTATGCTCAATCTCAACGGGTAGGTGACAAGGTTTACTACACACAATCCTAAAGGGAGACATTCCGATAGGTGTCTTGTATACGGTTCTATAAGCCCACAAAGCATCATTAAGTCACATGCTCCAATCTTTCCTTGTTGGATTCACCATCTTCTCTAGTATGGACTTCACCTCATGGTTAGAAACCTCGGCTTGTCCATTTTTTTTGAGGATGATCAGGTGTTGCAATCTTGTGCGATACATTGTACTTCTTCAACAAGCTTTGTAAGAACCTATTTTTGAAGTGTGAGCCCCCATCGCTAATTATGCTCTTGGAATTCCAAACCTTGCAAAGATATTAACTTGCACAAAATCTGAAACCACATTAGAATCATTAGTTGGGGTGGCCTTATCTTCCACCCATTTCGAGACATAATCAACAACAAGTAAGTTATAAAAATTCCCATGAGAGTTGACAAAAGGACTCATAAAATCAATACCCCATACATCAAAAACTTCAATAAATTGAATAAAAGTTTGTGGCATTTGATTTTGAGCACCTAGATTGCCTGTTCTTTGGCACCTATCACAAGTTGTACAAAATGTATACGCATCCTTGAATAAGGTTGGCCAAAAGAAATCGCTTTCAAGTACCTTGTGAGCGGTTCTTTTACTCCCAAAATGTCCTCTGCAAGCATAAGAGTGACAAAAAGACAAGATAGAATTAAATTCAGATTCGGGAACGCACCTTCTAATTACTTGATCACTACAATGTTTCCATAACTATGGATCATTCCATATGTATTGGTTCCCCAACTTATTAAGTTTGTACCTCTCAGCACGAGACAAGTTCATTGGAATTTGTTTAGATACCAAGTAGTTTACAATGTCAGCATACCATGGTTCTCCAAAGGCAATTGAGAATAGTTGCTCATCCGGGAAACTTTCATGCGATGGGATAGCTTCATGGTCTACAGCAAGACGGCTCATGTGGTCCGCAACGGTGTTCTCAATTTCTTTCTTGTCCTTGATTTCAATATCAAACTCTTGTAAGAGTAGAATCCATCGTATGACCCTTGGTTTCACATCTTTCTGCATTAGCAAGTACCTAAGTGCTGCATGATCAGAAAACACAACAATTTTTGTACCAATTAGATAAGAGCGAAAAAAATTTCAATGCAAAATACAATAGCTAACAACTCTTTTTCAGTGGTTGTGTAGTTTTTATGGGCCTCATTGAGTGTTCTAGAAGCATAATAAATATCAGGAGGTATCTTCCCCACGCGTTTCCCAGGCACCGCACCAACCACATAGTCACTTGCATCACACATGAGCTCAAAGGGCTTGCTCCAATCGGTGGCTTAATGATAGGGGATGAAATCAAAAGTTCTTTCAAACGATTGAATGCCTCCACACACTTTTTATCAAAGTTAAAAACCACATCTTTTGCAATAAGTTGCAAAGTGATGATGCTATCTTGGAAAAATCCGTGATGAATCTACGATAAAAACCTGCATGACCAAGAAAAGAGCGTATCTCCCTCACCGTAGTAGGAGGGGTTAGATCACGAATAAGGTGTATCTTAGATTTATCGACTTCCAAGCCTTTAGAAGATATTATATGGCCTAAAATTATGCCATGAGTTACCATGAAATGGCACTTCTCCCAATTAAACAAAAGATTTGTTTCAACACACCGTTCAAGGATTAATGACAAGTTGTTCAATCAAAGGTCAAATGAATCACCAAATTCACTAAAATCATTCATGAATACTTCGATAATGTTTTCAACATATCTGAAAAGATACTTACCATACACCTTTGGAAGGTAGCTGGAGCATTGCACAAGCCAAAAGGAATCCTTCTATAAGCAAAAGTACCGAAAGTACAAGTGAAAGTAGTTTTCTCTTGATCCTCTGGCGCTATCACAATCTGATTGTAACCTGAATACCCATCAAGGAAACAATAGCAAGAGTGTCCAGCTAAACGTTCAAGCATTTGATCAGTAAATGGTAAAGGAAAGTGATATTTTCTATTAGTGGCATTCAATTTTCTATAATCAATACAAACCCTCCAACCGGTTTGCACACGAGTTGGGACAAGTTCATTCTTATCATTCTCCACCACCATCACACCTGATTTCTTTGGTACTACTTGTACCGAGCTCACCCACTTGTTACCAGATATGGGGTAGATAACACCCACGTCCAAAAGCTTGAGTATTTCCTTTTTCATAACTTCCATCGTAGGGGGATTCAAACGACGTTTTCCTTCCCTTGTAGGCTTTGCATCGTCCTCCAAACGGATTTTGTGCATACAAACGACAAGGCTTATACCCTTGATACTGGCAATTGTCCATCATATGGCCGCCTTGTACGTCCTTAGCACCCTTAGAAGTTTTTGCTCCTGTAATTCACTAAGCTCGTTAGAAACAATCACAAGTAAGTCTTTCTTGTTACCCAAGTACAAGTACTTTAGGTGATTGGGAAGAGGTTTCAGTTCTAACTTTGGATATTTAACAATTGAAGGTACAAGCTTTTGATCACTGCATGTATAGAAATAAAAGATATATTATGAGTTTTTGTGCATCCTTGTAGTGAGTTAAGATCATAAAGGGATTCCTTGACTTCGTTACCACACTCTACACCATTATCCATGGATATAGTTAAAACGGTTTCCAAAGCATCATCACTAATCAATTCAAACACTTGTTGAGCCAATGTGTCCATCACATCAATGGAGAAACAAGAGTGGACATCACTAGGATACCTCATCGTCTCGAAAATGTTGAAATGTATTGTTTCTCCATCAAACTCCATAGTTAGCGTTCCCTTGTCTACATCAATGATGGTTTTCGCCGTTTTCATGAAGGGATGCCCAAGTAGCAATGGAAGAGACGAGTCCAGTGACCCTTCATTCATCTCTAATACACAAAAATCAGCTGTAAATACTAGTTGATTAACCTGCACAAGAACATCCTCAACAATACCCATCGGGTAGACACTATAGCGATAGGCTAATTGCAACACAATTCCAGACTTTTTAAGATGACCAAGATCAAGTAAATTATATATAGATGCAGGCATAAAATTTAAGGATGCACGTAAATCCAACATAGCTTTATCAAATGTAGTGTTACCAATTTTGACGGTTATGTCAAAGCTACCGGGATCCTTGCATTTCAGTGGGAGTTTGTGTTGTAAGATTGTCGAAGCATTCTCCCCCATACTTAACACTTCATTTACTTTGAGCCTTTGCTTATTGGTACACAAGTAATTCAACACCTTTGCATACTTGGGAATTTAATTGATAGCATCTATGAGTGGTATGTTCACATGGATCTTCTTGAGAATGTCTAAAACTCATGTTTTAGTTCCGCCTTCTTGGAACTTGCAAATCTGCAAGGGAAAGGTAGAGGAGGAACATAAGTAGAAACCAGAGTTTTAGAGTTAGGAATAGGTACCTCAGAAGTTTGGGGAGAATCATCATTCTTCTCCTCCAAAACAGGTTCCTTTGGTGTTTCCACCTTGCCCGAATCAGTAACTTCGGGTTGCACAAGTTGTGTACCACTTCTCAACGTAATAGCATTGACGTACCCTCTTGGGTTAAGAGGTTGATAACGTAGTTTCCCACCAATTGTTTCCTTCACTTGGTTCAACTCAGTATCCATGGAACCAACTTGTGTTTCCAAGTCCTTGATTGCACACTTGGTCTCCTGCTGACTTTATTGAAACATGGTACTAAAGCCTTGCATTATTGCTTGAAGCTCTGCATCGAGATTGGAGCCTTGATTTTGAGTTGATTGTTGTGGTTGCGATTGTTGAAATTGTTGTTGTTGTGGCTGGAATTGTTGTTGTTGTGGTTGAAATCCACTCGAACGGTTGAAAGTAGGTTGTTGTACCGCTCCTTGCTTGTTGGCATAGCTAAAATTGGGGTGATCTCTCCATCTAGGATTGTAAGTGTTTGAATAAGGATCATACCGTCTTTGTTAATTTGGAAAGACTGCAGTAGCTTGCTCCAACTCTTCATCATCTGAAGGTAAAATAATCGCAGCCATCTTTTGCATCATTTGCTCCATGCTACCCATCCTTTGATCAAGGTGTGATGATGAATCACTAACTTCATGCACCCGTATAACCATTGGTTCACTTCTTATGTAAAATTGTTGCGAGTTAGCATCCATGCTTTCAATCAACTCGGTAGCTTGGGCCGCCGTCTTGTTCACTAGTGCACCACCACCCGTGGCATCAAGAAGATATCTATCACTTGATTGGAGACCTTCGTAGAAATATTGGATTATCATTGTGTCACTGAATTTATGGTGTGGATAGCTTGCCACCAATCTCTTATATCGCTCCCAACTTTCATACAATGACTCTCCGTCCTTTTGCCTCACCCACAAATCTCCTTGCGAATTTGAGTAGCTTTTAATGCAGGAAAGTATCTCTCTAGAAAGAGTTTCTTCAATCCATTCCATGTTGTGACACTTCCGGACGGCAAGTAGTGCAACCATTCCTTAGCGTTATCCACCAAAGAAAATGGAAAAGATTTCATCATCGCTCCATCTGCATTAATCTCCGCTAGAAGGATAACCATGAAAACATTGTATAAATCCATAAGATGCTTGTTTGGATCTTCATTCACCATGCCATGAAACTTAGGTAACTCTTTAATCAACCCCGACTTGATCTCGAAGGTTGAGTTTGTTTGAATACACCATCGTTGTGTATCAAGCCTGTGAGATGCCAAGTTCTTGAGTGTAAGATTCGCATCACGCATTGCTTCTTCTTCATCAACTAGTGGTTCTTCTACGATTAGAACCTCTTGTTCTTCTTCTAGTTGTAACACTTCTTCTTCCAACTCTTGTTCTTTCGTCTCGTCAAGTCTTGCTTGGAGTATTGTTCCTTCACGAGTAGTGATTTCACACCTTGGATAATTCCAATTCTTTGGAACCAGAAAAAAAATTCTCACAACCAAGTCAGAAAAACGAAACAAGAAACAACAAGCAAAGATAAAAGCAGAAATAATAAAAAGAAACTAAAAACTTAATAACAAGTCGTATGCCTCCACGGCAGCGGCGCCAAAATTTGATCGTTGTCGTAGGCGTCAAAAATAATTACACTTTTTACTACTCAAAATATAAAATGAAGCAAGGGCAAGAAAAGATCGTTCTCACAGAGAGGACTTAGGTTGTCAATATGTTTTGGTTTCCTAAAGGTAACAAGGGGGGTTTTCTGATTTTTTATATACTAAAATAAAATAAAAACAAAACAAGAAAATAAAGCAAGCAAATCAAGGATGTGAAAGTATTGGTCAAGGATTTCGTTTTCATTCACAAACATGTATTCGAAACAATAACTAGAATTGATATTTAATCTCAACTTAATTAAAAGCCCTAAGATACCTTGATCGCAAGGATATCCCGTTAATTTTCTCTTGTCATCAACAAACACATTAAAACATGCGAATATGAATTCTATCTAAGAGAACAACCTAACGTGTAAAAGCACTAATCAAGTTTAATCCCTATATGCATTAAGTTCTATGAAATCAGGCCAATCAAAGCAATCGAACGTGTAAAAGCACTAATCCGATCTAACAAAGGTTATGATTCACTTATGACTACTAGGATGTATCACTACAAGAAATATTCACAATTATGCTACTTGCAATCATAAATTTATCACTTTTGCGTATAATAAACTCTAATCTAGCAATAGAGATGAAAACAAACTCAATCAATTTCGACTCGACCAAACTAGCATTCAAATCCTATAACAATATTAATAGTGAATCATAAACGATAAAGCATGGAGACAAAACTAATTCATTGTGCAAAAATCATGGTTGGAATTCCAACTTATTCCTTAACCAAAATAAAATTAAGTAAACATAATAATAACTGAGTTGATAACAAGAAGGAAGAGAAAACATATCATGTTTCTAAACCCAAAAACAAAAGTAAAAGTAAAGATATTCGAGTAGTTGTGGGTTTCTTCCCTTTTTAATAGCCTCTCACTTGCCAAACTCGTATAAGTATAATTTGCACGTCCAACACCTTCATGGGATAGCATGTAAACACTAGAGCGCAACCCAAGTCCACCTGAGTCAGATACTGGATCGGTAAGTCAACTCAAAGAACTCTGAATCAGGCCGAGTTCGGATCGATTTCTGGCTATTTCTCATGCCATTTTCCTGGTCCTTTCCCGCACTTTCATTCAGTTATTCCCAACCCCTAACATTCATCTATTCAGCACTTCCGGTACTCCTGCAGTTCAATCAACCAACAACCTGTACTTCATTGCAGTAACCTCTCACTTCCAGGCCAACTATTGTCACCAGCGCAACCTGAACTCATACTTTCTGTAGCTTTATTTGCAACTGCATTACTTGCATATGTTCAATCCTGCAGCTCATTACCAATTCCACCTCTCAGCACCACTAATTCTATCTTCTTTCCTGGCATTTCTTGTAGCAACAACCATTCAAACTGCACCACCATACCTTTCATCTTATAACCAATGCACCTGCAACTGCTCATACATTCAGCTTCATTGTCTTGCCTATCCATTGCACTAATGGGTCACCCATTGCAGCTCCACCAATCTACAACCTCAACTCTGACTCATGTCTTCTATAGATTCAAATCCCATCTGCTCGACTTTCATTCTCTTATCAGTAACATCTAAACAGCACCAGTTACTCAGCCGATCAGTCGACCAACTCCTACAGCAGCACATCTTTTCCAACAGCATCACTGCATTCCATTTTCCTGTACTACCATGACACAGCCTTCTCCATCTCAGTTGCACATACACAACCAGCACCATCTTAACTCATGAAACTACCATAGCCATGGCAACAACTCCATCAACAGCTGAATCTTATGTTCACCTGCAACTACAGCTGCAACTCAGCTCTACATAGCAGCACCTTCACTTCCTTTCACTTTCTTTATTCTTTGTAACATCAAGAACAACAATGCATCTCAAGACCCATTCTTCTTCATCAACTTCAGTACCACCAGAATCGCCATCATCTGTAGGTACCCATTGTTTTTCTCAGCCTCCAACCCCATTTCCTCGTTTCCTCAGCATTAGAACTTCAATCCAATACCAACCCACCTTCGATTACATCTCCATTGTCTCAGCACCATAGTATCAAATAGAACCCATAGAAACAATCTTCTTTGTTTCCTTCTCACAACCTCAGAAACACCATCTCATTATCAGTTCTTCATATTCATCATCTTCAATGTGACTACTAATTTTCCCATAGTCTACGTAATATATACAACTCAGAGAATTTGATACTAAGTAGTATTGATATCTCAGTTGAACCTTTAATGCTAAGTAATAAAAGATACTCAAGATCACAATAATAACGAAGAACACAAATGTAAGATAAACGCTACTAAGTTATCATGAGACACCAGAGATTACGTAGTTCGGCTTTTGTCTACGTCCTAGGGAAATCTATTGTGATAGATCGTCACACTTACCAGAAAACTCTGGTGTATGTCATTGTACCCAGATCCAAAACATAATAAAAACCCATGTTTCTACTCTTCTGTAGAATAAGAGTGATTAAAGTATTTTATTTTTCAAGTTTCAACTTAATATGCTATGTCTTTTATCGTGAACGTTAGCCTAGATGCTAACTTACTGCTTCTTATTGTTTTCTTTCTAAACAGTATGGCTGTAGATTGTATTGGGTATTGAACGAAAGTTAACAGTTCCTCATTCTCTTAAAATGACTAGATTGTTCTTGCTAATGGCGATTCATAGGTACTGTGCTCTCATATTAATTTTGCTAAATACATGCATATTTTAATTGATATATTTTAGCGGTTGTTTACCAGGGCATGCAGCTATAATAGAGTTAGAGTGTCTTTGTTATTGCAACTGTCTTGAAAACATGAAAAGGGCATCACAGCCAGTAGTTACAAAAGAAGAATAACGTGGAACATTATTAGGAAGGAGATGAGTAAATTTGCCTAATCTTCCATTAGATAAGTTTATAAAATGTCCATCAAGCTTAAAACTCGAGCTGAAAGTTGACGATGTTAATCACCGAAATGTTAGGGAGGGAACGTACTCTTGGAGTCTTGGGAAGTGATGATTGAGTCATGCAAACGTTCTTCTTATTTTTGGGTTAATGTAATTTTCATTTTCATGTGCTTTTTTCTTTTATCTTACCAAGATTGGGTTATGTAATTTGCAACTTTGATTTTGTTTTTTTTTTTCTTTCTCGGAAGTAAATAGGTAAAAAATTTAAGAGTTTGATCCAAAGAAAATCAAATTCAATTTGAAATTCATGATCTGAAATATTCAGGTGAGAACATTTGGCAACGTATGATTACTTTAAAAATTATAAACTTGAAAAAGGAAAACCTAACTTACCGTGTTTGGAATTTTATGGAGTCCAAATTCAATTTGGAAATCGAATAACTACTATATTATGACTTTCTGCGAAAATAAAAGGATAAAATAAATAAAATCTGCGAACATTCTCTACACACCAAATAAAAAATGCATCGCCATGAGGCGGGGCGAAGCCCCGCGCACACCAAATCAAAAATGCATTGACTAGGGGCGGGGAAAATCCTTCGCACACCAAGTCAAAAGCAAAAAATAAATAAAATTTACACATGTTCTCCATCTATTTAATGTATTTTCCCGCCACACCAAATCAAAAATACATCGCCACCGCCCCGCCCACACCAAACCAACGTCATCACGGGGCGGAGCGAATCCCGACGCACACCAAATAAAAAATGCATAGTCGCGGGGCAGGACGAAGCCCCGCGCACACCAAGTTAAAAGAAAAAACATGCCGGTGCATAGCACGGGCACAAATCTAGTTTGTGTTATTCCTTCATCTTGTGTTGGTTGAAAAAATTCTCTGTTTTGTTCTTATGAATCCAAGTCGTTATTGGGCAAAGGTGAAGATTGACTTCAGTCCAGGACAAGTTGTTATTGAAAGACTAACAAACTATTTTCGATGTTAATTGGCAAACACCAAAATGCTTTTCTTTGACTTCTTTTCAATCTCTGTTTCGTTTTATCTGGACATCACATTTCATTCAAAAATAGCTTTAAAAGATTCCGTGTTTTGAAGGAACGTGTAATATATTTCTCCTCTGTTTCAAACAAATAAATAAATAACTTGATTTTGGATCATGACTGTACTGCTTTATCACACATAAGGTAGGCTTTTCCTTTCATAGACAACCAAGTGTATCTAAATGTTATGGCATTCGTTTTTAAACAAACTTCAACTTGATCTATTGTGTATCATAGTACTGTGAATCATGGCAATTAAGAACAAAGTTGCTGCTGACAATAAGTATTCTCTCATGGCCGCAAGTAGTATGGATCCAATAGGCCCAACAATATCTAAAAAAATGCTTATTTTCCTTGCAAGTTGTAACCTTCCTAATTGAAAAAAAATAATACTAAATTGCTCATGTAATACCCACTGTTCTTGCAAATAAAACCGACAAAACAACCTAACACAGGAACCAAAAAAATATGGCATGTACTAATTTGATAGGAATTTCATCAGCTTTAAGGTCGAACGATTCAGAGAAAATCAAATTCCAACCTAAATGATACCCCAAAAAGTTAAAACTCTCTAAGAGACTCTCATTGATCCAACGGGTTAATAAGGAAGCTAAGAACCCAACAATTCTCAACAAAACACGAAAACTTCAAACAATGTCAATGTCTTAAATTTAGGTTTTATCCAATGCAGAGCTTCATTTGTGCTCACCTAATAACGTATGGGTTTAATGTTCGTAAATTCTTGACATCGCCATCCTTGCTACGCTGTATATTTACATTGAAGCTGGTAACCAATTTCGACTCCGGAGATAGTTAGTAATGCATCCTCAACTGCGTGCTTCCTGTTTTCCTGAATCCATAAGAAAGGTCCCAATTAGTCGTGTACCTATTTATTCTACTTACAGTGCATGATAGTGACATGGTGAGTTATCACAACACATGGTTTCATATCTCTCCACTAAAATTCACACACAGCGGTTTCTTAATTTGTATACATGATTGCTTTGTACATAAGTTAATGTAATAAATGTTCATCCAATAAATTTCAATAACCTCTGGAGAGGTTCTTTATTTGCAGTCAATGAAGAGATTTCGGAAGAAGTGCTCAGTTGTGGATGTATTATGAATGGATCCTAGTTAAATGCTCTGCAAGAGGTAAGTCATTTAGAAGATTCGCAAAATCATGTTTCCTGATATACTAAATTTTATCACTGACTATCGGGGTCTCCTTTGTTCTTTTGATCTCACAAAATTTTCTATCTTCCACAAAGTCGTGTGGTAAAACCTAGAATCTCATTTGGCACACTGCACAAAGATAGTTAACGAAACATACTCAGGAAGTCAGGTGCAAAACTTATCCACTCCACATCAGCCTTCAGGTTGTTAAAATTGCACCATTTGTGAACAATATCACAGAGATTAGGTTTGATATAACATGAAAAAGGTGCAAGAGCCTCTTCCTGTCATATGACTCGAACATTATCTGCTAGGAAAAATGAAAAACATAGGTCAAGACTCTAGGATTCCAAAATCATGAGACACTAAGAAACTCAAGAAGTACATGAGACAGTAGGAAACTCAAAACACGAATGTTAAGTCTAAAACCATATAAGTTCAATTCGTATTTCAAAGAAGAAGAACCATTCATTTCGTGTGAAAGGCAACACCAAAGAAACTCATCACTAAGATCCAAAATTCTGTCTACGGAGGTTTACCTGGTGATTCCTTATATGTTTCCGGCCTTTCAATCGCCCAATTCTAAAACAGTTACATTCTTTTCAAAGCCAAAAAGAATTTCAATGCATATGCAGTAACATCAGTCATATACATCAACGAAAAACAACAATCCACTACTTTCACCCAATCCTGCAAGTGGAAACTGTCAGCAAAGTGTTTCTTTCACCTAAATTAGTGATAACCTAGTAAATGAAGGAAAATAAATAATAAAGAACTTACATCCTCTTCATATAATTAGGAAATCCAGGATTGATAAAAGAGGCATTCGCATTACCAAAGGTTAATTACTATGACACAAAGCCCTCATCCCAACTTCTCAAGTATATGACTGATGTTACTGCGTGCCGTGATGATTTCCCACCTTGATATCCTTCCTAAAAGACTTAATCGAGAAATTACATTCACAAAAACCTTGTCCAACTCTTCGGACAAATCGATCCAAAATTTTATTTCATGGTAATAATGGGCTACATATAAAAAGATTTGATTATCTAAAAATGATAATGCAAGTTAGAGGTAACGCTTTCAGAACACTGGTTCCCCATTAAGAAAAGTGTAGCGGGAGAATAAATCATATACACAATTAGAGAAAAAAGGCTTCTATGTAACATTATGTAACATTAATTGGGGAAAATTGAATCGATTAACAACCCATTCGAACGATCTTCCGCATTCAAGAGAGTTTCAGAACTTTTAGCCCAAGGATTATGGTATTAAGATTATTCAAAGTGTTAAGATTCTCATTTTCGATTGGTCTTTCCATGATTCTGATTAGGCACATACAGACGCAAAAAAAAAGGTTGAAAAAAAAAAGATATATAAACCTGGCTAAATAATTGAACTAACATAATCCCCCCCGGAAAAGTATCTAACACTTATTACCTTACTAATATTAGTTATCAATATTCCTGTTAGGCAGACCTTCTAAACATCATCATTGGCCTCTTTGGTTGGGTATAGCCTGCAAGGAAAATCATACACCATTAGCCAAATAATGACCAACACGTTTCAATATCCAGATAAATTAACTATAGGCTCAGGTTGAATGAATCCTAAACCTGACCTGCATATTGCGAGCAAGCCAAGAAAACTCTACATCTTGACCAAAAGCCCTATACTTCAATTACCACCTTGATAAATCAAGCTTATCTTCCAAAACCTGTTAACTATCAACCAACATCAATTTTTAGTAGATTTGCTTATGCATACAAACCATTGACGCAAGAAAACTACTACACAGCGTAAAGGGTCATAGCTCAAGCCATTGTTGTACTTCTATGTTCATTTCCAAGTTGTACATTGTACAGATAAATCACATTTCATTCTGACTCTGACCTTTTGCAATGATGAATAATTCAACAGAACTTGATTATAGAATGAGATAAGGCCTCATAAAGAACCATATATTCTTGTATAAAGGATACAATCTATTTATTTTTGAAAAGAAGATCTTACCAATTCAAATCTGCATATGTATTGTTTCTTGAACTCGAGCTTGCACAATTAGCCTAGGACTTCTACGGATTGTTTTACTGAAGGGGCCACTGCCATCCAAAGCTATAAATATTGGAGAAATTGGTGTTATTCAATGATTACTTGTTTGTTTTCTTAACCAACCTTATCAAGAACTTCATATTATCAAACAATTGCTTGCAAGGGATTAAAAATACCTGGTTGATGCAAGGCACCCATGGTTCTGCTCCTGAGGCACATTTACCGTTTTATCCATCATATCCATAACCCAAAGGATCCACCATATTTACTACAGGTCTACCTGCACTATGTTTCAAAGAATCCACCACTCTACAACAAAGCCAAAGAAGAAAAAAATACAAATTAAAAGAGAATCCCCTTCAAACCCCATATAAAGAATTGCAAAGGAACTGAATTAGGGATACGTACATCTGTTTCTGGTCATCTTTGCAGCTGAACAGGACTATCATCTCAAATTTTTCACTCATGCAAACCCATTCACAAAAACGAATATCCATAATTCTCAATCAGACAATTCAACAAACACTTTTACCTTAGGCTATCTCGGAGAAGTAAAGATTGCGGCATAAGAACTCAACCTGGGTTTCCTTCTTTTTTCTACAATAAAAATAAGAACAACTTCATTAAACATCAAAGTCGCACCAAAATTAAGAAACTGAAATCTAAGACATGGGTTTCAAGATTCATTCCTCTCAGTAACAATAATCAAAGTAATAACAAAACCCACAAAAAAGAAACCGACTGATTTTTCAATCATATTCTTCGAGTTTAATTTATCATCTATCTCAATGTGGAAGAATATGATTTCGGAAAACAAAATAAACCCAGTGTATATACGATAGAGAAGTATCAATGCCAATCTAGGGTTTCAGGAAGAAATAACGAACTGGGGAAAATTACCTGAAGCCGTATTGAATTTCCTTGTTGATGCTTATCACTCCAAAATCTATCAATTAGAAAGGATGCATCATTAGAACGGAAAAAAAATCTATTTATCTATCATTAGAACGGAAAAAAATCTCTTAGATAAGCTGAACAATCTTCTAGATCTAGCAGTTGGATTTGACAGGATCAATTCCTCCTTCAGACAATTTATAAGTCGATTTCAAGCCGTATATATATCATGAGAATGATTTTATAGAAATTTTCTTGTTTTTTTCTCTGTCGAAGAAGAAACAAATTATTTGTTGCGGCATTCGATTGATCTGCATGGAGTGGGAATGGAAGCGGTTTCTCGAATTGATGGGAAGTAAAAACACTAACTCGGGTGGGCATTCAATACAGTGAGATACGTGGGCTAATCTCACGCAAAACCGTTGATACGGGAAATTATGGATGATACTGAAAGAGAAGATCACAGCGGTGAGTTAAAAAAATGGATATATTTGAACCATTGCATGACACAACAAACATTATTGTTGTGTAAGCATTGATATATTGTATATTACTCTAGTAATGTGACATGATCATAATAATATGATCATAATATTAAGAAATTAGACTACGAAGTATAATGCTTATTTTTTGAACTTCGTAGATACGACATAATTTTGTATATATTGTTATGATTATGTGAATGGGTTATGGTGAATATTTCATCACTACAAGAAAACTTGGCTTTAGCGACTATTTTTTTACCAACTATAGTTGGTGGAATTCTTCAGCAACAATTGTTTGTAACTAAAAACAACTCTGGTCAGAAATGTCTAACCACCAGTTTTTCAGCAACGATAATGGGTGGAAGGCTTTAGCAAAAACAACTTACAACCGAAATATCAAATTTGTTGTTATTAGCCTTTAACCATCTTGTGTGGGCGACCAAAACATACCCTAAAAGGTATATATCTTTTGCCACTCATCTTACCCACGAAACAACTTGTTGGTAGACACCTCAAAGGTATAAATCGCGGTCATACCAAAGGAACGGAGGGAATGAATGGTGAGAGCTTAGTAAGTACATGTACAAACCATCCCGACTCTCAGCTGCTAGTAAGTTTTTAATGTATAATGACTATGGATGTGAGCAGACAAGTTTTGTGCTTTCTCATAGGTTAACAAGAAGAAGTGGATAGATTTTATAGTCGACTGTTTTGGATATTTTCAATATTAATAACATCTAATGTATAATTTTCAAAATAAATTCCATATTTGTTTTTCATTATAATACATTTGTAAAATTTGTAAACCACTCTAACAACTCAAATTTGTAGTTGGCGGAGGACATTCACCAATTGAGAGTCAATGATGGTTGGTTGAATTCTTTACCAATGTCGCACCTTAACCAGCCAACTATTTTGCTGCTATAATCCTCTACCAGCTAAGATTTAGTGGATCAAACTCTTGACCATCAAACCATTCGGTGATAAAATTGCTTGGCCAACGACATAAAACACCTCCACCAACTGAAATTCAGCAAGTTAAAATCTTTAGCAGCTTACAACTTTTTATAACTTCCCACCTCTACCAACAATGTATTAGTCTTCAGCAACAAATAATTATGCGGGTGAAATATTCCAGCAACAAAGGTTTTATGCTTCTACCAACAATAGTTAGTAGTTATTGGAAAGTTGTGTCGACTAATCGTTTCATTTACTTGAAAGATATCTCTTACAGGAACATAGTTGGTCCAGGTCTTTAGCAAAACAGCCTTTAGTCACATAGCGTATTTGTTGTAGTGTCAGTCGCTGCAGAGCCCCACCCGCTAAAAACGACCATGTACCAACGGAATCAAAGTAGTCGTTAAATCCCCGTTTTCTTGTAGTGATCCTAGGACACAATGATTTACATTTGTTTAAAGGAAGTACATCCATGAACTTGTTTCGTGAATCGAAAGGGAACTCAATAGGATTATTGGTTCGGCTATTCATTGCAAATCTTTGAATGGCCAATATGTGTGAGTTAGTAGAACCGATTTTAACTCAGGTTATGTATCTTGGTTTAACTAATCACAATGCCTTGACTTATGATTTGGTATGACTGGTTTTGATAATTGGTATAACCGATCCTAAGTAAACCATGTGATGGTATGATTGATCCTTGTAATTAGTGTGACCGATCCTAGTAATTTGGGTGACAGATCATGAGTGTTGTGTGACCGATCCTTGTAATTGGTGTAGCCGATCCTGGTAACTGGTGTGATCGATCACAAGTAATACCATGTGTAGATGGAACCGATCCTTATAACTGGTGCAACCGATCCTAGTGGCCGATCACAAATGTTTCCATATTTAGGTATAGTCGTAGAACGGATTGAACCCATGCATACGATTTGGTATTTTGATCATTCACATAGTAGTCTTGGAAAACAGTCGAACCAATTCTAAACTTGTTTGGAAGTGTGGTATAACCGATTCCAAGAATGCAAATCCATGTAAATATGAAATAAGGATTTGCAGTGAAAAGATGTCAACATACTTTGAACACGAGCAGTAAATATTATCATTTATTGTTCAAAGATATTCCTTAGTACTCAAGGTGATCCTATGCCGAAATAAATTATGAATCTTTTAATTAAGGTTTTTGGTTTTATATGCTTTAATTACCAGCAACTAATGCATATATCTCTAAAGAATTAAAATTAGTAATGTGCATTTACTAATTGGATTTTTTCTATTGAGAGATTTCGGAAATATTGGACAAGCATTTATTGGCATTAGGAAAACCGAATTTTGCCATTCATTGCATATCTTGAGAATATTTTCGGTTTTGGGAATTATTTGGTGTCCAAACATCATTGGTCTATAAATACCCAAGTTTTCATTTCTAGAAAACTATCATAAGAGCCATGCAAACTTCATTTCTTGTTGTTTCTGTTGGAGCCGTCTATTCAGAGAGGTAAGTATCCTAATTAGGTGAAAAATCTTATGTCCGCTCGTTTAAAGACTTATGTGGGATCAAGAAGCATTACGAGTACCATTAGTGGGAAACTAGATAATTGCAGTGTTATTAGTTTTCGATTGATTTGATTGACTAATTGTTGTTTAAACTTTGATTGCACCTAGTTTGTTTATGCTTGAGCATCTTCTCTTCTTACATAAGATTCACTCAAACTAGATCAGGGTATCGACGGGATCTTTAGAACTATTGTTAGATCTAAAGACATCTTGTGATAGTCCATTGTTAACAGACTCCGTTCTGTGCGTGATTGATCATAACAGATTCAAATGGTGTTGTGCAGGTTATTGAAGATAAAAGAAGATCTGAAGACGAACAAGATTTCTTATTAGTTTTCGTATCTTGTGAATTGTGTGCACAAACCTTGATCGGTTGGGATCCAACTAGAATCGATTTATCTTTGATAGATCTGATTAATTATTTGTGTGAGATCGGCATTCTCTATATTTCTATTTGAGATTTATGTTGATTAAGTGTGAATCTATACTTCACTATTTCGGTAATGAAAGTTAGATTGATCTAACCAGACAAAGGAGTTTATTAGATTAAGCATAAGAGCCTTTGTCAACGACTCATCTAAATCTTGTTGCAAGATTGATTAGAGTGGTTACCAAACAGATTCTTTCTTTGCTGTTTGGAGTACGATCCAAAGGACTTGCTATTCACGTGCATGACTCTAGAAGTCGGAGGCGCAGGGATACTGAGGGAACTAAGTAGATAGGGGTAGATGCTTGGTCTCAACTATACGAAGTTGGTATTAGATTTTGTATAGCGGCTTAATTTTGAGAATATTCAAAACTGGACTAGGTCCCTGGGTTTTTTGCATTTGCGGTTTCCTCATTAACAAAATCTTGTGGTGTCTTTTACATTGATTTTCGCATTTCAATTGTTTATTATAATAAAGTAAAATACACATATACGTTAACTCCACATTAATTGATAGTGATCCTATGGAGTTTGGTTATTACTGAACCTATTATCAAGTAACACACTTTGTTGTAGTATTGTCTCAATATTGTATCCATAGTCAATCACACAAGTTATCATGTTGTTGTATTGTCTCGATCTCGTATTCATAGATAATTACACAAAGTGTGAACCGATTTTTCGTATTGTCTCGATCTCGTATTCATAGATAATTACACAAAGTGTGAACCGATTTGTCGTATTGTCTCGACTCTATCCATAGACGATCACATTCGGTAGAGGACTTATAGATTGAAACAAAAAGATTGTGGTATATTTTGGTACCCTCGTCTTTTCATGTTCACACATACAAGATATACATTCTGGTTAAGTAAACCGTAACCGAACCGTGTAGAAAGACTTTGTTCAACATGGTTAACCGAAATTTTCCGATTTGAACTTTAAAAGCTTAACTCTCATTTTCATGTTCCGGAGTTGACAAAACTTTTTCAGTTCACGTACCGGTTTAAAAACTTAAAGACTTTTCCCGGTTCCGGAGTTCACAAATTTTTTCCAGTTCACGTACCGGTTTGGGTACTAACTGGTTCTAGAACATAGAACTATATTGGATCACATACTTGTTTGATTATTTAGACCCGGTTCCCTTACCACAGTTCCAAAATGGTTTGCATACGAATATGCATACCTATCAGGATTTTAAGAGCAAATCCCGGTCGAACTCACAAGCGTTGTTATCTCAAGCTTGTTTGTCAAGTTTAGGTGATCAAAACTATATGTCTTGATTTCTAGTCTACTTATAGCTATGTCTCGGACTAGGATAGAATGTGTAGTTGAGATTTATATTTCACGGCATTCATCGATTAAAGACGAAGATCCAATGAGGAGATATTAGAGGAACTTCATCAACAAAAGGTATGTGGAGACTAAAACTTATCTATCACTCAGAAGTCTATTCTATTTTATATCCTATCGAGACTAAGTCGTATAGCTATATAGACTTCTACATTATACACATTTGATATTTCGAGCTGAGTTTAACTCGCTTATATCTTTCCTGAAATAAGTGTTGGAAGTTTTTTGCTTTATCTACGTTCATCATTATTCTTGACGAGTTTAGTTGGAAACAATTTATTTGTTGGAAACTAAATAATAAGTCAAAAGATGATCATGTTAAAATTTCCTTGAAACATCTTACATGATTTATGTGAGACAGTCATTTGATGTCGACTCAGAATGTTTCGAATTGATCATTCGATCACTTGAAAATTACTTATAAGCTAACAGTTCGTGTGAAACAACTACTGTCGTCTTCTAAGGATGTTTCAATGATTTAAATAGGAGTTTAGAATAATTAACCATTGTATGGATATAGCACAGTATGCATACCAGTATGCAAACTGTTGTGGTACGATTCAGGTCTGGAAACCAAGTTTGCATACCAGTATGCAAACGGTTTTAACTGTTAAAGTTCGGGAACCAAGTTTGCATACCCGTATGCGAACGGTTCTACCTGAGTTAGGTCCGGGACGATAATATGCATACCGGTTTGCGAACTATCGGACAAGACCAAAGTACAGAACTTAAGTTTGCGTACCCGTTTGCAAATTGAGTTGGTTTAAGTTCTAAAATCAGTTAAGTATGATTTCACTCATGAACAAATACATTTATAAATTAAGGAACGCAAACTTTGCAAACTGTGGCTAAATGTTAATGAATTGATTCTCTTGAATCAAATCCGATTTTGTTTCAATTGTGTCTTGTATACTTCTATGATAATATAAATAATTGAACAACTCTATGAGTAACCCAATTAGATTCATTTGATTATCATTTAATCTAGAAGTGTTAGATGAATGTGGTTAATACAAAAGTGTTTATATGGCTAACTTCGGTTAACTCTTGTTGAGCCAACTCAATATACACGTTTAGGTACGGTTACCCATATATAAATGAAGGTATATTTCATTTGTGTGTAACAAGCTAAGACCATATAACGGTGTAGAGATATTTCTTTGGTTTTAAGCAAACTTAGCTTGAATCTTAAATCAGGATTTCATCTAACGGTGAATATTGATTGCTTTCAAAGCTATCAAACCCTGATTTGAAACTATATAAGGGAGAACTCTAGCAACTGGGAAACCTAATCCCCACACCTCCTGTGTGATACTAGTTGCGTACTAGAGTCGATTCTTCTTTAACCTAGGTTTTTCCTAAAACCATTATAGGTCAACGACTTGAAGCATTGGGATTCTGAAGCCAGGCCCAACTATTTTCTCTGTAGTTGCGTGTTCTGATCTTACTTGTTCTATTGTATTGAGTATTATCTTCTTTAAGATTGTCTCGAGATTTATCTATGATAGGTAAGATATAAAAACTAATCACAAAGCTCTTCGTCTCATTCTTTGTGATTCTACAATAACTTGTCCTACTACCATATAGTTAAGTTATTATGAGGTAATTGATATTTCTAAGCTGTTCTACGGGAATATAAGACCGGATTATCAATTGGTTCATGTTCACCTTGATTTATCAAAAGATGGAACCAAAACTTCATAGGTATTTCTGTGGGAGATAGATTTATCTATCATAATATACTTTTCCGTGGGAGACAGATTTGTTTATGAAGGCTTCGAATTTGGGTCATAGCAACTCTTAGTTGTGGATGAGATCAGCCAAGGGAATCAAGTGCGTAGAGTCCTGTTGGGATTCAGTGGCATAAGGAACGATTGTATCTCAATTAGTGTGAGACTTGGTTAGGGCTCAACTACATTCCAGTCTGAAGTTAACTTGTAGTAGGCTAGTTTCTGTAGCGGCTTAATACAATGTGGTTTTCAAATCTGTACTAGGTCTTGGGGTTTTTTCTGCATTTGCGGTATCCTCGTTAACAAAACTTCTGGTGTATGTGTTATTTCTTTTCCGTATTATATTTATTTATATAATTGAAATATCACAAGTTGTGCATAGTTCAATCAATTGGTAAATCCAACCTTTGGTTGTTGATTGAAATTGATTGACACTTGAACACCGGTCTTTGGTATCGTCCAAGTTATTTCTCATATCAATCAGGCTCACAGATCTCCATCTGTTCGATTGCAGATTGTATTGAGAAATTAAGATACAACTCTTGGATGTTTTTCCTTGATTGAGTCTGACTGTCTAGTTGATTCTCTAGGAATTATATTGGAGTTAGTCCATACAGATTGTCGAATGAAATATTGGGTGTGGTTTTTAGACCCCCGCTTTTTCAATTGGTATCATAGCAGGCAAACACGCTAAGACCTCATAAGTCCGTGTTTCTAGCAATCTGACTCTATGGACAGAAGTGTTATCTCTGACTAACGCATCACCAGAAATAATAGTTATGTGTCTATAGAATCTATTAAAGAGAAAGACTTGTCGATCTCACATGTAGATGAACATATTGTTCCTATGAAACAGACTTGTATTGATAAGTATTACCCTGACTAGCTTACTGACGAGTCTGACTCAGAAGTAGAAAGGGAAGCATCCCAAAAGAGTGCAGCAATTCTAAGTCGTATTAGAATCCAGGATGTTGAAATCAATAGTCTGGAACACAAGGTCAATATAATCATTGGTATGGTAAAGGATCGTGATTCCCAATTAAGGATTCTTTGTGAGGAAAATGCCACAGTTTGTTTCATCCCGAACTTTACTCGAGGCTAAACTCAAAGAGGATGCCTTGGAAATCGAACACATATTGAGTAAACTATCTATTCAATACAAAGGATGTTCTGAGAAGTCCACTATATGAATTGCTTCTGACTCAACTGTGACTGCATGTAATAACGTTTCTCTGATGAAACTAGTTCTAGAAGTTAAATTGCATACCCTTGCTAATGCTAAAGATGTGCTTGTAAATTCCACCGATTAAGGAATCACCACATCTCACGGAAGGAAGAAATCTTCTAATAATTTTGTTTAACCCTACTCACACTAATCACTTTGGTGATCAGAAAGTATGTCTCTTTTGTGATTCAAAATGACGCGTTCAACGGAAATGCAAATTGAGGTTGAATGACAACTATTTTGGTCGACTTCAACACAGCTTAGATTTAATTCTCAGAGGTGTGACTGACATTCAGCCGTCTAAACCAATTGGTTTTAGTACTCACCCTGTGAATCCTTACAGGAAGGTCAATTCAATCTGCTCGTCTAATGTTCGAACTAACAGTAGCGTTAATACAAATCGGTCAAGGAGATTTCAGAAAGTCCCTTCTCAACCTAAGGTGAAGGATGATATTCATGATGTGAGAAAGGTACCAGTAGATGAAAACAACAAAGGAGATATGAAGGACAATTATCCATTCATGAGAACACTTAAAATAATTTCAAGATATAACTAATTAATAAGCAAAAACTAGACAAGACTTGAGCAACCTTGATGCAATCCTCATATTCTCAAGTTAATAAGGAGGATGCAAACATTATTACAATCAGTTAGAAATGAAGTGAGCAGAATGCTCACTTTTTGTGTCACAAGGTGATGTATCAAGGTTTATTGTATAAGTTGACTTCTTACCTAGTCTGGTCCTGGTTCTTCGAGACTTCTTCTTGGCCTCAGGAGTTCCATGTTGGTTTCTTAAGGCCAGATTCATCCTCTGCGTGTCATTCTGAATCTTGGCAATCCTTTTGTTATTCTTCTTGAATTTCCAACACTTTCTTTGAACATGATTCGTATTTCCACAAAAGAAACAATACATAGAGGAATTCTTGTTTGGAGATCGGCCTCCTGTTTATCACAACACTCTACATTCACCTTTCCTGAACCGGCTGGAACAAAGGAATTGTTTGCGATCACAGTCTTGTTCTTGAACCCAATACCATTTGTGTTTCCATAGGACTTCTGACCAAATAACATTGCTGAGATCTTGTTAGAGCTTCCTGATAGCCTTTGCAAGTCACGTTTAAGAGTATCAATCTCTTTCTCTTTTAGAGATAGGGTTCGGGTGAGTTCATCATAAAGTTTGCTAAACTCAAGATTCTTCACCTAAAGTGATGATTCAAGTTTCTCCAACAATTTATTTAGTTGGAGACTTTCTCGGTGAATTTCTTCACTATTATCTAAGAATTCCAAAATCTCAGTTTCAGACTCGTATTCTGAATCATAATTTGAGTTAACAGAAGTTCCTACAGAGATAACAGAATTTTCTGTGCAAACTTCAGAAGTATGCATATTATTGACAAACTGACAAGATTTTACTTCTTGTATTGAATCATCTGAAGCATCAAGGAGAGAACACCGTTTCTCAGATCTTTTGCTTCTCTTTACAATATTCTTGATCTTTTGCGTGATCAATGATCTATTAAGATCAACAAGATTAGTGCAACATTCATCGACCCAAGACAAGATAGAGGACTCACTTGAATTGGTTACAGCTTTCAAAGCAGATGTTCTAGATGTATTGCGATCATGATCAAGGACTTTCAATTTTCCAACAAGAGAGTTTCTGGAAAGTGTTTCAAGGTTGTTACCTTCAACAACGGCGTGTTTCTTAGAATCATATCTAGCTGGTAGAGATTTGAGAATTTTCATCACAATACCCTTTTCAGGAATAGTCTTACCCAATGAAAATGATGCATTAACAATTTCATACACTTTGTGATTAAACTCATCAAATGAATCTTCATCAGCCATATGAAGGTTTTCCTAATCAGAATTTAGGTTTTGAAGCCTAGCTTCTTTGTCAGAGGTATTCCATTTGAATACGGTTGCTAAGATATCCCAAGCATTTTTAAACTTAGTGCAAGGAAACACATAGTGCTGAAGATATGGGCTTATGGCTTGGATAATAACGTTTAATCCTTCAGAGTTATGCTTTGCAGCACTAAATTCAGATTCACTATAATTTGCTATGTCTTTCATAACAGTTATACCGTCTATAATAACTGTGGGGGGTCCGTAACCGTTTAAAACATGAACCCACGTCTGAAAGTCACGGGCTTGTAGAAAAGCACGCATAGCAGTTTTCCACCATAAATAATTCGAGCCATCGAAGACTGACGGTACGTTTGTAGAGATAGCATTTCTGTCCATAGAGTCAGATTGCTACAAACACAGACTTATGAGGTCTTAGCATGTTTGCCTGATCTGATACTAATTTAAAACGCGGGGGTATAACAACCACAACCAATATTTCGTTTGGCAATCTGTATGGACTAAACTCCAATATAATTCCGAGAGCACCAACTTAAAAGTGAGACTCAATTAAGAAAGATATCAAAGAGTTGTATCTCCTTCTCAATACAATCAGTAAATCAACTAGATAGAAATACGTGAGACTGATTCTAACTCGGATGGTACCAAAGACCGATGTCCGAGTGTCAATCAAGTCATATCCAAAAAACAAGGTCGGATTTATCAACTATAATTGAACTACGCACAACCTATGATATTTCAATTATATAAACAAATATAATGCGGAAAATAAATAACACAGACACCAGGAATTTTGCTAACGAGGAAACCGCAAATGCAGAAAAACCCCGGGACCTAGTCCAGATTTGAACACCACACTGTATTAAGCCGCTACCGACTCTAGCCTACTACAATTTAACTTCAGATTGGAATGTAGTTGAGCCCTAACCAAGTCTCGCACCGATTAAAGAATTTGCGTTCCTTATGCCTCTTGAATCCCAGCAGGACTCTGCATACTTAACTCCCTTAGATGATCTCATCCACAACTAAGAGTTGCTACAACCCAAAGTCGAAGACTTATAAACAAATATGTCTCCCAAAGATAAGACTATTCGGGTTGTTGTTTTCGCTCAACTAATAATCCGGTCTTATACTCCCGAAGAGCAACCTAGAAATATTAGTCACCTCACAATAACCTAATTGATTAACAAAAGAAGTTATTTCGGAATCTGTTAAAGCACTGCTCGGTCGAACTCGCAAGTGTTGCTATCTCAAGCTTGTTTGTCAAGTTTAGCTGATCAAAACTACATACTTGATTTCTAGTCTACTTATAGTTATGTCTCGGATTAGGATAGAATGTGTAGTTGAGCTTTAGACTTCACGGCGTTCACCAATTGAAGAAGAAGATCTACTGAGGAGGTTGAAGGAACTTCATCAACATAAGGTATGTGGAGACTAAAACTTATCTATCACTCAGAAGTCTATTTTATTCTATCTTCTAATGAGACTAAGTCGTATAGCAATAAATACTTTTACATTATACACATTTGATATTTCGGACCGGGTTTATCTCGCTAATCTATTTCTCGAAATACGTGTTGGAAGCTTTTTTCTTTAGCTATGTTCATCATATTCTTGACGAGTTTAGTTGGAAAAAATCTATTTGTTGGAAACCAAATATTAAGTCAAAAGACGATCATGTGAAAATTACCTTGAACATCTTATATGATTTGTGTGAGACAGTCATTTGATGTTAGCTTGGGAAGTTTCGTATTGATCATTTGATCACTTGAAAATTACTTGAAGCTAATGGTATGTGTGAGATTACCATTGTCGTCTTCCAAGGATGTTTCAATGTTTAAAATGAGAGTTTAGAACAATTACCCATGTCTGGATACAACACGGTATGCATACTTAGTATGTGAACTGTATTGTGATGATTCAGGTCCGGAACTCTTGTTTGCGTACCTAGTTTGAAAACGGATTTACTTGAAAAGGTCAGGAACTCTTTTATTCGTACCTAGTACGCGAACGGGTTTATCTGAGTTGGGTCCGGGACAGTTATTCACGAACCGGGTTTGCGAACGGTTTGACTATGCCAAGGTCCGGAGCTATTGTTCGCGTACCTAGTTTACGAACATAGTGGCGAATTTCTAAAATCGGTTATGTATGATACTCATACTCATGCTAAAATATTTATGGTTTAAGGAATGCAAATTAACTTTGCAAACCATGGCTTAATGTTTATGAATTGATTCTTGTATAAGTACTGTGTACGATAACGAATCAAACCGATTTTGATTCAATTTGTTCATATATATTTCTATGAGATAGTGAACAATCGAACAACTCTATTGAAACATAATTAGATTCATTTGATTATCTATCATGATTGATTGATCTTCATTTTTGATCTAGAAGTGTTAGGTTGCAAACTAGAGTCGATTATCCTTTAACCTAGGTTTTCCAAAACCATTATTAGATTAACGACTTGAAGACTTCATTTGGGATGTGTGAAGCCAGATGCAACTATTTTATCTGTAGTTGCATATTCTGGTCTTACTTTTTCTATCGTATTCATTTTTATCTTCTCAAATATTTACTCAAAATTAACTCCAATAGGTAAGATATAAAAAGTAATCACAACGGTTCTTCGTCTTAAACTCTTGTGATTCCGCAATAACTTCTTTTGTTAATCAGTTAGGTTAAGGTTATTATGAGGTGACAACTATTTTTAGGCTGCTCTTCGGGTGTATAAGACCGGATTATTAGTTGGTTCCTGTTCACCTTGATATTTGTATCAAAAGACAGAACAAAAACGGAATAAAGAATAGACATATCTGTGGGAGAAAGATTTGTTTATAAGTCTTCGACTTTGGGTCGTAGCAACTCTTAGTTGTGGGTGAGATCAGCTAAGGGAATCAAGTGTGCATAATCCGGCGTGGTTCTAGAGGCGATTGTACCTTAATTGGTGTGAGACTTGGTTAGGGATCAACTACATTCCAGTCCGAAGTTAACTTGTACTAGTCTAGAGTCTGTAGCGGCTTAATAAAGTGTGGTGTTCAAATCTAGACTAGGTCCCGGGGTTTTTCTGCATTTGCGGTTTCCTCGTTAACAAAATTTCTGGTGTCTGTGTTATTTCTTTTCCGCATTATATTTGTTTATATAATTGAAATATGACAGGTTGTGCGTAGTTCAATCAGTTGAAAAATCCGACCTTGTTTGTTGGATAAAAATTGATTGACACTTGGGCATTGTTCTTTGGTACCGTCCAAGTTTTTCCTCATATCAATCAGGCTTACAGATTTGTATTTGTTTGATTTGTTGATTGTATTGAGAAAGAGATAAAAACTCTTTGATATAATTCTTGATTGAGTATCACTTTTAAGTTGGTGCTTTCGGAATTAAATTGGAGTTTAGTTCATACAGATTGCCGAACGAATTATTGGGTGTGGTTGTTATACTCCCGATTTTTCAATTGGTACCAGAGCAGGAAAACACGCTAACACCTCATAAGTCTGTTTTTGTAGCAATCTGACTCCATGGATAGAAGTGATATCTCTATTAACGTACCACCAGATCCAGGGGATTCAGAATTTTCTTCCATGACCGATTTTATTAAATCTGTAGAAGAAATTCTTTCCCGACCTCCTCCAGGTCTAAAATCCCTTGAAGTGCTTTCAGGGCTTGAAAAGCAACTTGAAAGTTTATCTCTTGATGTTGAGTTATTGTTAGAGCACTGCTCAGTCGAACTCGCAAGCGTTTCTATCTCACGCTTGTTTGTCAAGTTTAGTTTCTAAAACTATAGAGCTAAGTCTCGAATTAGGATAATAAGTCTAGTTGAGCTTTAGACTTCACGACGTTCATCGAATAAAGATGAAGAACTACTCAAGGGAACTTGTGGAACTTCATCAACAAAAGGTATGTGGAGACTTGAACTCATCTATCACTCAAAAGTATAGGATTCTGGGAATACCCTATATGTATAATAATAACAGCAATCGCACGTTGTCTAACTAGTAGACAAAGGCAAGTACGGGTCGAACCCACAGGGAGCGGTGAAAATACTGTAATCAAAATGCCTAATAAAACTAACACAAAATAATATTTTTGGATTTTCAAAAATGAAATGAAATAATAAAATTAAATAAACTAATAAAATGAATCCAAAGGAAAAAACGGTAACCAGGCCATTTCTATTTAATTCCTGATATGAAACATAATTATGAATACATGTTTATTGTTTGTTCTATCGACATCACCTATTATATGTAATAGCATCGCAAATATCACTGGGACACCCTAAGCATGATACATCAAAAGACTATACCGAAGCATGCACCATCAAATTGCGTTAAAGAGAAAATTATACGAAACTAAAATATTAATTCACAAATATTATCTAGATTTTCTAAGCATAACCCATCAAAGACATTAACCCAAGCATAGATTATCAAATAATAAGAACAAATATATTTATAGAACCATCAATTACGCACAAAGGTTTTAAAACCGGTGAAGCAACAACTAATTTTTCAACCAATCAATAAACAATATTCAAAGATTAATCTATTCAAATCATTATGGTCTTTTGCTAAATTAATCAATTCAAATGGCGTAATACCCCAAGTAGTTTCAACCATAACCCCTAGCTACAAAAGTATCTATCCAGACATGGCTTTCTCAAAAGCCATAAAAATATGTAGATTCACAAGAAAATCAAAAAGGAATCGTAACGATGGAACTTCAAACCGTAATCCTCTTTATCGTCGTCGTCCTCCTCTCCCAACTCACTCCTGGTTTCAGCTGTCTAGCCGTCCTCATCCTTTTTTTTCATACTCTGTAGGTTTATATGTGCTGCGAGAAGTCCAATCTGGACCTAGCAAGTAGTTTCCCAAGGCCTAACCCAATTCTAACACCAGTTTACAAACTCAGACTATCTTACGAAGTCAGCACTCAGCACCAACCTCCGTTGCCTGAGCTTCTAAGATGCATCACCAATTCAGACCCCAAGCCACTTTGTCCGGATAGGTTCCTTCTCCCAGTGCAACACCATTTCACCAATCACTCGTGTTAGAGCACTGCTCGGTCGAACTCGCATGCGTTGCTATCTCAAGCATGTTTGTCAATGTTAGTGATCAAGACTATAAGTCTTGATTTCTAGTCTATTATATCTAAGTCTCGGACTAGGATAGAAAGTGTAGTTGTGCTCAAGAACTTCATGGTGATCATCATACAAGACGAAGAACTACTCAAGGAACTGGTGGAACTTCATCGACTAAAAGGTATGTGGAGACTTGAACTTATCTATCACTCAAAAGTCTATCTACTCTATCTCCTATCTTGAGACCAAAGTCTTGCTATATAGACTTTGATTATACACATTTGCTATTTTGAGCCGAGTTTATCTCGCTTATCTATTTCTCGAAATATGTGTTGGTAAGCTTTCGCTTTGGCCAAGTTCATCTTTACCTAGTGACGAAAGTCATGTTAAGTTTCAATCACTTGAAAATGGATTTGACGAAAAATGGTTTGTGAATGACAACTATATAACGTCCTCTAAGAATGTTTCAATGATTGAAATGAGAGTTAAGATTATATAAACATTGTTGGATATAAGCATTGTGTGGAAACACATACATGTATAAGTCCTTATTCCTTGAACCAAAGTATGCGTACTTTGCTTCTCAGGAAAACCGGAACACAGTCCGCGAACCCAGTCCGCGTAATGTCGGGGGTTCTCTTCCCGAGAAAATCTGCTAAAGTGTGTAAACTATTTACAAAGTTATTCCAGGTACTTAAGTCCACGTACCTAGTCCGCGTACTTAGGTTGGTTATTTTCTAAAAATGATTATTCGTGAACTTATACTTATATTAACTAAGGAATACAAGTTTGCAAACCGTGGATATAAAGTTCATGAATTAATTCGAGTGAATCAAATCTTGTGTTGTTTCGATTGTGTCTTGTATACTTCTATAAGATCTAAGCAATTGAACAACTCTCTAACTAGTTCATTTGAGTCATTTAAACTAGTTATGGTTATGGTAAAGAAGAATATGGTTGATATGAAAGTGCTCATATGGCTAAACATTTGGTTAACTACTGTTGAACCAACTAAATGTACATGTTTGGGTACGGTTACACAAACCTAAAACGTGCATTTCATTTGTGTGTAACAAGCTAAGTTTCGATCTAACGGTTGAAAGATATTAGCTTGAATCTAATCAGGTTTTCATATAATGGTGAATATTGAATGCTTTGTTACTAAGCTAACATTGATTGCAAACCCTGATTTGAAATATTATATAAAGGATAAATCTAGTTGTATAAGCTAGCGTCGATTCTCCTTTAACCTTAGGTTTCTACCGAGACCCTGTAGGTTAATAACGACTTGAAGACTTCATTGGGATTGTGAAGCCAGACCGATACTACTTTCTTGTAGTTGTGTGATCTGATCTTGTTGTTTCTATCGTATTGAGTACAATCGTAACGATTGGCTTGAGATTGATATCTCCGATAGGCAAGATATAAAAGTAATCACAAACATCTTCGTCTCATCGTTTGTGATTCCACAATATCTTCTTTTGCCGCGTCGATTAAGATTATTGTGAGGTGATTGATAATATTAGGCTGTTCTTCGGGAATATAAGTCTGGGTTATCAATTGGTTCTTGTTCACCTTGATTTATCAAAAGACGGAACAAAACTCGTAGGTATTTCCGTGGGAGACATATTTATCTATTACCGTAGATTTTTCTGTGTGATACAGATTTGTTTATTAAACTCATCGATTTTGGGTCGTAGCAACTCTAAGTTGTGGGTGATATCATCTAAGGGAATTAAGTGCATAGTATCCTGCTGGGATCAGAGACGTAAGGAGCGCAACTGTACCTTGGATCAGTGTGAGATTAATTGGGGTTCAACTACAGTCCAGACCGAAGTTAGTTTGTAGTAGGCTAGTGTCTGTTGCGGCTTAATACAGTGTGTGTTCAATCTGGACTAGATCCCGGGGTTTTTCTGCATTTGCGGTTTCCTCGTTAACAAAACTCATGGTGTCTATGTTATTTCTTTTCCTCGTTATATTGTTTATCTTTATAATTGAAATATCACAGGTTGTGCGTTTGAATCAATCAATTGGGAAATCCAACCTTTGGTTGTTGATTGAAATTGATTGATCCTTGAACATTGGTCTTTGGTACCGTTCAAGTGATTTCTCTTGTATTCAATTAGACTCGCAGATTTCTATTTGTTTGAGTAAGAATTGAATCGAGAAGAGAGATATAACTCTTTGATATACTTTATTAAGATTGAGTCTAGTTGATTCTCTTGAAAGTATATTGGAGTTAGTCCATATTGATAATATAAATATTGGGTGTGGTTGTTATACCCCCGCTTTTTCAATTGGTATCAGAGCAGGCAAACACGTTTAAATACCTTACAAGTCTGTGTTTGTGGCAATCTGAGTCTGAGGACAGAATCTCTTCTCTGGCATATAGGTATACCAAGATGTCTTCTAAAGCTTTCAAAGATGCCAAATGTCTTGGGATTACCTCAAAGGATTACTCTGTAGCTGATTCTTTCGAATCCCGAGGTAGGAAGGTTGTTCCATCAAATGTTAACATCTCTCCCTCCAATGAGACATTTAACACTATGGAAAAAGCTGAAATGGAGCTCACCAGAATCTCAAAAAATTCAACTGAGTCTATTGATTTTCAGGATCATGCTCAGCTTATTGATGAATTTGAAAAATCTCTTAGTCGAGAACGTGAACTCCATAACATCATTGAGTCCTTCTCTAACAATATTGAAAAACTTCTCCAAGAAACTACTCTACAGCATGAAAAGATTAGTGTTCTTGAGGATATTGTCAAGGAAGACTCAGTTAGAGAAAAACGTTTGACCGAGACGCATTCATCAGATCTAAACAGACTTCGTGTCGAAAAATAGAAACTAGGTGCATCTCTTATTCTAGCCCATGAACAGTGCAGATCCTTGGAAAAGGAAAACTTTGTCTTAAGGAGAAATTCTTCTGTACCAACCAATTCTCATGAATTACAGCACATGAAGAGATGTCCTCCAGAAGAAGGTTGTGTCAAGAAAGGTTTACGTGACTTACAATCTTCTCATATGGCTATGAAGTTAAAACAGGTGCCAGTTATTGCTTCTCCTCCACGAACCTGTACATTCTGTGGGAAAAAGATCACTATGTTATTCATTGTTTTGCCAGGAAGAAACAAATCTCGAAATCTTCATAATTTGCTTCTTTCTACTATCAACGGAGTAAATAGTCTGCCGACTTCTGCAGTGAATCTCGTGCCCATAGAAAACCAGAAACCTTATGAAAATGATCTATTTTCTAGAAATCATCATAGGGTACAAGTTCATCCTAATGGTATAAATTCTTGTGTCATTAATAAACACATTCCCCGTGTTTATAAGAATGAATCTGGTAAGTCTAAGTCTAGAAAACAGATTCCTCTTTATCCTGATCCTCTTGAACCAATCTCAAGAGGTTCTAGATTTATTCCTAAGAGAAAACCTTCTGACGGATATGTTAAACAAGTTGTGTCTTACTCTTCTGGGATGAAAGTTAACCGAAGAAAAGTGAAGAACACAAAGATCAAACTGTCAGATGATATGTACAACTCCTTTCTCAATGATCATAGTGGGATTATTTCTCACTTTACTGATGAGTGCCAAATAATGTATATATCTATCCCTTTTTGTTGGCATTTAACTCATCTTTTGTGCAGTAATTCTACATTTTATCCCATATTCTGTATTTTAATTGTTTTCAAGAATAAATATTTTTCTTACTTAACTTTGCATTTTTAGGTAATAAATAAAGTCTGGATGATTTGCGGAGCAGAAAAGTAGTGAAAAGCCGGGAGGAATTACGCAAGGAAGCCGCAAAGAATGGTGCGCACAAGACCAAAAAGCTAGGAATGGGCTCAAGAAGGAAGAATTGTTCTTAAAGAAGATATGGGATTGGCATACCCAAGGCCCAAAACCCTTACCCAAACCCATTTTCTATAACCAAAACCGCCTCCATCTTCAGCCGTCGGATTGGATCCATCTCATCATCCGATGGTCGCTCCTTCATCGCGCATCAAAATCTGAAGCTCCTATCAAACACCATAGTGCCTAAATTCCAAGCCTTCAGATTAGATTGTAATTGAATCCAACGATCGCTTCTTTGCCTGCGCATCAAACCTCGATACTTCCGCTTAACACTACAACACCTAACTCCATCTGGTGTCGTTAATTTTGTTGTATTATATAATCCAACGGTCACTGCAGGATCCACTTCATCTCACCGTCGGATTGATCTTTCATCTCCATATCCCACGGTCGAGATTCGCCAAACATAGAACTCGATGATCCCGCTACACACCATAGGTATCGAACACCTATACCCATCGCCAAACACACCCTTCTCCCAAAACCATCGACTTCACCTCCCCCATCCCTCTGCAGAGAAACTACCACCACCACCATACCTCACCTGCTACCACCTCGCCACTGCCATCGCCACCACCTACTCCATAACCACCTAACCACCTCCAATTCAGTAAACCCATCATCCCATACTGCAAAACCTATTCACCTAGCCAAAATTATTTCATCAAACCCACACTCACGCCACTGAACCCTAGGGTGTGGAGTTGATGAAGCAATTCAAGCTAGACACGGCAATTGACAGCGGAACAGGGAGCAAAAAAAGAAGATAAAGCATGGGTCGAAGAAAAATTCAGAGAATTAGGTGAGATTTCTCAACTTTCAAAAAACCCTAATTTCTCAATTTTTGGGGATATTTATAGAAAACCCTAATTTTCTGTTAGGAAGGCATGGAGGAGCTAGAATAGGGATGTGGGTTCGAATTAGACCCATTACATTAGGTAAAATCATATACCTAATTTTACTGTTCAATTGGGTAAATTTGGGAATTGGGTGTAAGAACCCTAAAATGTAAATTGGGTATAAAAAGGGGACTGTGGTGTGTGTAATTTTCATGCTGGACTAGCCAGTGTCCAGAACTTAGTTCTGTTAAATGTTCATTTTGCTGTTCACTGTTTATCCATTTTAATGTTTTGATTTTCTCCATTTTATGTCACTGTGATGTTGTTATGTGTTGTTCCTGTTATGAACTCCACTGTTGTGTTATGTTTGTTCTTTGCTGTCACTCCCATATTCCTGTTATGTTATGTTTCTGTAATGTTTGTATCATGTTCTGTAATGTTCTTGTTATGTATGTTCTAAACCTCAAATGCTAGGACTAGATGAAACCATGAATCAATAAGACAGTCTTCATCATGTGCAGCTCTTGTCCAATGTTGTTAAGCCCTTAGACTAGTTGTACTTTAATCAGACAATTAGTACTTTGGTAACTATTTTAGCTGTGAGTAGAATATCCCTTAGGTTAATGGTGGATTCAACATCCTAGTGTTCTTTCATCACTCTTGTTTACTGTTTTGTGTGAATGTTAGGCTAAAGCCTTTGGAGCATTGAGTTGATTGAGCAGTGGGGAGAAACTAGTGCTCACTAGTGACTGTGAGCAAGCTGGTTCTCTTCCCACTCTAGTAGTATGCCTAGGCTCACCTTCACCATTTCACCTTCACCATCTCCCCTGCCCTTGGCTTAGGCCTTGGTTCCATTGTTCTCTGCTTGTAGTTTCATTGTACTGTCACATTTACTTCACTATTACCTTGTGTTTATGGTTTTATCATCCATTGCCTCATTATTTCACTACTATCTTCATCACTTTCACAATCTTTTGTCACTGCGTTGTTTAGTGCATTGTTGTTTAGTTCTTTGTTGTTTAGTCATTGTCTTGTTTAATTTTCTTCATTGTCTTTGCCTTAGGCTAACTGCCTTTGTATTATTGCCTCACTGCCTTCTTCCTCTATCTTTGCTGTTTTGGCCTAGAGCCATTGTTGCTCACTGTTACCTGTCTCTCCTGGTCACTTCTTTTCTTCTTGACCAAAAACTCTCTAAGCCCACTGTCCATTGTTTGTACAAACTGAAGCCCAGTTCACTGAGGCAAAGACCCAGTTCAATCCAAAGATCAAGCCCAGTTCAATTCACATCAGAAATCAACTGAACCCAAGTTCATCCCATCAAAACCACTGAAAGCCCAACTCATTCCAAAGGGTATTCATAACCCATTGGTACCACAACCCTTTGATACCTAAAGCCCAATAGCCAACTTAGAAGCCCAAAATATCTAAACACTACAAAACACACCCAGTCTCTGTGGATCGACCCGTACTTGCACGAGCTACAACTGACGACCGTGCACTTGCGGTATTACTGTAGGCCCGTTTCATTTCGCTTAATTTTATACGCTTTCCCGGGCCCACCAAGTTTTTGGCGCCGCTGCCGGGGACTGGTGATGTGTTTTTTCTTGTAGTTTTATTAGCTATTTTTGCATTTCACTGCATAGCATTTGCATCTGCATCTGCTTCACTTCATTTGTTGTTGGACCTGCTGTTCTGAACCTGTTTTTCCTCTGCTGGGACGCCACCAAGGAAAAGAACCAAAGCCCAACTGGGTTTTTGCAACAATATCAGAGCAGCTGGGCTGTGCTTAAAAGGTAACCCATTTAAGAGAACCCGAATTGTGGGCTTCCAATTTTTAATTATGGGCTTGTAATATTAAAGCCAATTTTTGGGCTTTTTATTTTCTGTTGGGTTTGTAATTAATTTGTGGGCCTGTATTTAATTTTTGTGAGCTTGTTTAATTTGGACTTGTATTTTGTATTCTGGGTTTTTAAACCCAGCTGAGCTTGTAACCGATCACGCTAGGTTAACTCGTTAGTGGGCCGAGTACCCAAATTCTAGGCCGAGATTTTGGACTCAGTTTCACCAAACGTTTTCAAACCAGCTGAGCCAAAGCAAACACAAAACCAACAGTGGGCTTGCTCCCATTCAAAAACCAAAATTTTTTTTTTTTTTTTTTAAAAAAAAAAATAAAATTTTTTTTTTTTTACTTTTCTCCCATTCAAAAACCAAATTTTATTTTTTTTAAAAAATAAAAAAAAATTTGCTCCTTATTTCAAAAACCAAAATTTTCCCAAAAATCCAAACCCATTAAAACCAAATAGCGGGCTTTGTGTCTTTTCAAAATGGGCCAACCTAATGCTCTCCATGAATACATGTATCCCACAATAAAAATTCCATTATCATGTATTGTATTACCTCAAACCAATAACCCTTTTAAAATAAATGCAAGCATGATACCAATACTTCCTATATTTCGAGGGTTCGATTCTGAGAACCCCTATACTCATGTAAGAGAGTTTGAACAAATTTGTCGGACTATGCAACCTGATCATATGTCCGAAGACTCTCTGAAATTGCGTTTGTTTACATTTTCTTTAAAGGAAAGGGCCAAAACATGGTTTTACGGTTTGAGACCACAATCAATCAACACTTGGGACCAACTCACAGATCTATTTTTCAAAAAATTCTTTCCACATCATAGGACCATCACTATTCGTCAAAGTATCAATTGTTTTGTCCAATTGGATGAGGAAACTGTTTTTCACTATTTCGAACGTTTTAATGATTTGTTGAGCGAATGTCCGCACCATGGATTTGAGAAGTGGAGACTTGTCGTCATCCTCTATGAGGGACTAGACTTTAAATCTCGAACCATGGTTGAGTCTATGTGTAATGGTGAGTTTATTGATAAATCTGTGGATGATGCATGGAATTTTTTAGCCGAGATTGCAGAGAAAACCCATCAATGGGAATCCGTTAGGGAAACAGGAACAACACCACATGATATGAGTCACCCCCATGAATTAGAGTTTTATTCTTGTAATAGCTCCGACCTTAGGATTGAAAATTATCCTAGATTGCAAAATCTCTATCATGATGATGATGATGATTATGATGTTATGTTAGAAGAACATGTCTATACTGAAAATGTTATGGAACCTTTGGGTTCAAATACATTAGGCTTCTCTGCCCCGACCTTAATGCATGATATTTCTTCTAGTATTCCATGTGATGTTTCCCCTGATGTGCCGATACACGAGAATAAATCTGTTGATGATGTTGATGATTCTGATTGTGATCTTGCCAATTTGATTGATGATTGTGAGCATGATGTGACATGTGTAGATGAGTTAGGAGATTTTGATTTGATTGATAATGATATGCCTATTCTTCTACCTAAGTCACAATCTGATGGCCTTCCACCCAACCTAGATTTGGTCTGTACCAATATTGTAAAACCAATTTTTCTGAAAATGCCTAATCTAGGTCTGGAACTGTGTGCTTCCCAAGTCCTCTTGGACTATTTTGCATCTAAGTATAATATCTTTGAGGAGCCACAGTTGGAATTAGCATGTTTGCCCGTCCCTAGCACAGTTCATTTCGAGCTAGACCTTTTGCATGATGAACCCCCAAAACTGCGTGATTTTGTTTTCAAAATTATATCTTCTGTAAAATCCAGGTTTGGGGGTAGCTCATTTTGTTTCACAGCTTCACTTGCATGCCTACCATATTATTATTGTGTGAAGCTGTTGAAACCTTTACACTTTGTCTTTTGGGTTGATCCTCAACTCTTTAGATTGTTAGTGTATGGTGAATTTTTTTTTGTATATAATCCAGTAGATAAAATTTTAAAAATCATTTTGTTCCTTTTGTATATATTTTGCTAATCCAATATGATCTCGGCTGATATATGTTGGATTTTTTCCTTGAATAACGGAGTTCTAATATTGCTTTCGCCGAAATCGGGTATTCTCTTTCCTTTTTCTCTACTCAACATGATCCTCTTCATATGTTGTATTATAATTTTGTTCATATTTTGAAACATTGAGGACAATGTTTAGTTTAGGTTTGGGGGTATAGAGTAGATACCACGATAATATGCTATAATTGAAATCGAACTCCTTCTTCTTTTGAAAAAATCGAAAAAATTCAAAAAAATTAAAAAAATGAAAAATCATAAAAATGGAGCTCATTTACCTTGAAATGTTGACTCTTGCGCAAATATGTATTTTTATTAGGAATCTTAGTCTAGATATTTAGGCACCCTGATTCTAGCACAATTCACATAGTGATAAGAAATTTGCACGCGCACGATCTACCAATACATGTATGGCCTCGATCTTCAAGGTGTTTGATAGGAAGTTACGATTGCCAATCACTTTAGAATACTGAACGAAACTTGACTAGCTTGTTCTTTGGTTGGTTGGGATAGAAGGTGGAGGTTACATTAAGAAAGACAACCATCGAATTTAACTGGGTGCATCAAAAAGGGCTACCTCTTGCAAAGTGTCATGTAATCTTTTGTTTCCTTTTGTATTTGTTTCAAAAGTGTTTCCTTATCAAAAAAAAAAATAAAAAAAAATCAAGTATTTATCAATTCCATTCTCTCTTGTTCCAAAAATAAAAAGAGAGTAGTCAATGTAAATAAGAGTCATGTAAATAGTCATTTTGTTGTTTCATTGTAATAAGCAAGGAAGGGTGTATGCCATTGATGTACAACGCGAGTAATTGTGAAATACCTCCAACTCATTCACAATTCTCGTAAAGTCCGGACAGCTAGCTAGACTTCGACCTTGGTTCTTAGCCTGAGAAACTATCTCTTGGTGATTAGTAGTCGTAACATCCGATCTTTCTTTACACATGTGTAGATACACTTTACACTCTTATCACATGTCTTTATTTGTTATCAGTGCTAGGATTGTGCCTTCGATAGCTAGATTGACATCTCCATTTTGCTGTGAGCTTAACTGACTTGCACATGTCACATTTGATGGAATCTGAGCTTATATTTTGACCTAGAACTTTGTAGGTACGTTCTAAGCAAACCTTCACGAGACTTAACTCGTCCACTAGGGACACTTAGTGGTTTAAAAGGCTTAGTGCATACGCTAAATGTATTCGAGAGACCAGCGACAGTGGTATAGTTAGGATTTCCTTAGTTTTGTTTTACTTGAGGACAAGTAAAATTCAGGTTTGGGGGTATTTGATGAGTGCCAAATAATGTATATATCTATCCCTTTTTGTTGGCATTTAACTCATCTTTTGTGCAGTAATTCTACATTTTATCCCATATTCTGTATTTTAATTGTTTTCAAGAATAAATATTTTTCTTACTTAACTTTGCATTTTTAGGTAATAAATAAAGTCTGGATGATTTGCGGAGCAGAAAAGTAGTGAAAAGCCGGGAGGAATTACGCAAGGAAGCCGCAAAGAATGGTGCGCACAAGACCAAAAAGCTAGGAATGGGCTCAAGAAGGAAGAATTGTTCTTAAAGAAGATATGGGCTTGGCATACCCAAGGCCCAAAACCCTTACCCAAACCCATTTTCTATAACCAAAACCGCCTCCATCTTCAGCCGTCGGATTGGATCCATCTCATCATCCGATGGTCGCTCCTTCATCGCGCATCAAAATCTGAAGCTCCTATCAAACACCATAGTGCCTAAATTCCAAGCCTTCAGATTAGATTGTAATTGAATCCAACGATCGCTTCTTTGCCTGCGCATCAAACCTCGATACTTCCGCTTAACACTACAACACCTAACTCCATCTGGTGTCGTTAATTTTGTTGTATTATATAATCCAACGGTCACTGCAGGATCCACTTCATCTCACCGTCGGATTGATCTTTCATCTCCATATCCCACGGTCGAGATTCGCCAAACATAGAACTCGATGATCCCGCTACACACCATAGGTATCGAACACCTATACCCATCGCCAAACACACCCTTCTCCCAAAACCATCGACTTCACCTCCCCCATCCCTCTGCAGAGAAACTACCACCACCACCATACCTCACCTGCTACCACCTCGCCACTGCCATCGCCACCACCTACTCCATAACCACCTAACCACCTCCAATTCAGTAAACCCATCATCCCATACTGCAAAACCTATTCACCTAGCCAAAATTATTTCATCAAACCCACACTCACGCCACTGAACCCTAGGGTGTGGAGTTGATGAAGCAATTCAAGCTAGACACGGCAATTGACACGGAACAGGGAGAAAAGAAGAAGATAAAGCATGGGTCGAAGAAAAATTCAGAGAATTAGGTGAGATTTCTCAACTTTCAAAAAACCCTAATTTCTCAATTTTTGGGGATATTTATAGAAAACCCTAATTTTCTGTTAGGAAGGCATGGAGGAGCTAGAATAGGGATGTGGGTTCGAATTAGACCCATTACATTAGGTAAAATCATATACCTAATTTTACTGTTCAATTGGGTAAATTTGGGACTTGGGTGTAAGAACCCTAAAATGTAAATTGGGTATAAAAAGGGGACTGTGGTGTGTGTAATTTCATGCTGGACTAGCCAGTGTCCAGAACTTAGTTCTGTTAAATGTTCATTTTGCTGTTCACTGTTTATCCATTTTAATGTTTTGATTTTCTCCATTTTATGTCACTGTGATGTTGTTATGTGTTGTTCCTGTTATGAACTCCACTGTTGTGTTATGTTTGTTCTTTGCTGTCACTCCCATATTCCTGTTATGTTATGTTTCTGTAATGTTTGTATCATGTTCTGTAATGTTCTTGTTATGTATGTTCTAAACCTCAAATGCTAGGACTAGATGAAACCATGAATCAATAAGACAGTCTTCATCATGTGCAGCTCTTGTCCAATGTTGTTAAGCCCTTAGACTAGTTGTACTTTAATCAGACAATTAGTACTTTGGTAACTATTTTAGCTGTGAGTAGAATATCCCTTAGGTTAATGGTGGATTCAACATCCTAGTGTTCTTTCATCACTCTTGTTTACTGTTTTGTGTGAATGTTAGGCTAAAGCCTTTGGAGCATTGAGTTGATTGAGCAGTGGGGAGAAACTAGTGCTCACTAGTGACTGTGCAAGCTGGTTCTCTTCCCACTCTAGTAGTATGCCTAGGCTCACCTTCACCATTTCACCTTCACCATCTCCCCTGCCCTTGGCTTAGGCCTTGGTTCCATTGTTCTCTGCTTGTAGTTTCATTGTACTGTCACATTTACTTCACTATTACCTTGTGTTTATGGTTTTATCATCCATTGCCTCATTATTTCACTACTATCTTCATCACTTTCACAATTTTGTCACTGCGTTGTTTAGTGCATTGTTGTTTAGTTCTTTGCTGTTTAGTCATTGTCTTGTTTAATTTTCTTCATTGTCTTTGCCTTAGGCTAACTGCCTTTGTATTATTGCCTCACTACCTTTTCCTCTATCTTTGCTGTTTTGGCCTAGAGCCATTGTTGCTCACTGTTACCTGTCTCTCCTGGTCACTTCTTTTCTTCTTGACCAAAAACTCTCTAAGCCCACTGTCCATTGTTTGTACAAACTGAAGCCCAGTTCACTGAGGCAAAGACCCAGTTCAATCCAAAGATCAAGCCCAGTTCAATTCACATCAGAAATCAACTGAACCCAAGTTCATCCCATCAAAACCACTGAAAGCCCAACTCATTCCAAAGGGTATTCATAACCCATTGGTACCACAACCCTTTGATACCTAAAGCCCAATAGCCAACTTAGAAGCCCAAAATATCTAAACACTACAAAACACACCCAGTCTCTGTGGATCGACCCGTACTTGCACGAGCTACAACTGACGACCGTGCACTTGCGGTATTACTGTAGGCCCGTTTCATTTCGCTCAATTTTTCACACATTTCCGGGCCCACCATTTACCACATGATTCCAGGTATTCTTTTGCTTGTTTCTAACTTGAGAGGTGCAAGGACAATAATTGAGAAATGCTCAAGTATGTTGTATATTATTTTTTCTGTTTGAATTTTTGTGTTGACGGTCCACAAACGTTCGCGTCCTCCTCTTGCGAGTTCATAGGGTTTCCATAACAAGAGTTCCCTTATCCTATTTACAAACCATATATATTTACTATATATTATGTTTTTCCATCCCTAACAAAAAATTATATGGAGAACTCTGCAAAATCTCAAGAGATTGTGCACCTTGATATGGAGGATGACACTCAAGGACGTGAATAAATTCAAGAGTTGGTTCTAAAGAAGATGCTTGAAAGAAAGGATCACAACTCCTGGACTGATGATTCCGTCAAGAATTTAATGCGTTTTCAGAACGATTCAAAGGTCGAGTTTGCAAATCTTCAACTACAAATAAACCAACTCTTAGATGGTCAGGCCAGAATCCTTTCTAATCAAAATATTCTGATACGGAATCAAAAGAAGCTCATCATGGACTGCGTCAATGCTAGACAACTTGCTCGGGTTGTTGATCGTAAAGTTAGTGTTCTAACTCACGAACATGGTGTGTCTGCGGTCAAGAGAATAAAGGAAATCAGTGATACCTTCTTTGATGGATTCATTGAAAGGTATGAGGCTCTCAATGAACTTTGATTTTATTTTGCCTAGTAAATCTTCGGATGAGAATTTTATTTTCTTGTTTTGTTTAGAAGAATAACTAGAGTTCGGAATAGCCATTATTGTGATTAGACATAGCCATGTACAACGTTTTCATCTTCATGTTTTTAGGTTTATTTGTTTAAATTCTAAAATTGTTTGGAAGATGATTTTTGCAGTATTAATCTTTATTGCAATATGTTATGGGATATGTGTGTTTGCATCCGTCAACTATGAGTGTCCCATATCTTGTCAAAAGTTAAGTCTTTCGTATGTCGATATGCATGTATTGATAAAAGAATGAATGAACTTTTGACATTTGCAAAAGGTTGAAGCCTATTATGTCATTATGCAAATATTGATGGAAGATAGGATGAACTTTTTGTTTACAAGGATTATGTCTATTGTATGTCATTGTGCAAATAGTGATAGAAAATGGAATGAATCCTTGTCTATTCCGCAGTACTGATCTTCCCTGATCCATAATTTATGTATATACTGTGAGGCTCCGTAAGTTCTCTTATGTCGAGCAATTCCGATTAGATTAATCATGGGTTCTCTTGTAGTTAATATAAGTGAGTATTTTTGGATTTAAATTCATATTCGTATCTGATTTGTTAAGTTGAAATAAATACTTCTTTTCTTATGAAATTAAGGTCGCTCTTGTTGTTCTTTCGGGAATGACATTTTATGGGGGAGAGTTCTTTATTGAACTTGTGCTTACTTGCCAAATCTTTGCGGGGAGTGCGGTTGTGGAATATTATAGGAGTTATCTTGTATATTTGTAAACTTCTTGATGAAAGCATTTAGCTTCGGCTATATGATTGCATCTAGATAAGTTGATATGTGCTTTCTTTTGATCATGAAATGTCTCTATGAAAATTTTCATTAGGATTCCTTTTTCGTACCTTTGCCAATTTTATTGACAAAAAGGGGGAAAATTAATGTGTAGTTCACACTACAAATACATATGGTTTTCGGATCATTATGTAAGGGGGAGTGGTTTCATGTGAGATGGAGTATTGACTAAGGGGGAGTGATACATATCACCACAGTATTGTTCTCGAAGATGTGATACAATTGAACTTTGATGTTGTATAAATAATACTATGACATTGTATAACAATGATTGAGAATTCTTGTTTTCTCATTATTATAGCTACGGATTTTCAACAACGATGATGCTAAACTTGCAACCTTTGGAATCATCGGAGTACTTGGAAGTAACGAAGATTTCGAGTAATGTTGAAGATCAGTCATGTGGAAGAAGAGCTGCAAAAGTTTATTTATTTACTTTTTGTATTCCATATGTATTGATAGTTTTGTCATTAAAATTGACAAAGGGGGAGATTGTTAGAACACTGCTTGGTCGAACTTGCATGCGTTGTTATCTCAAGCATGTTTGTCAATGTTAGTGATCAAAATTATAAGTCTTGATTTCTAGTCTGCTATAGCAAAGTCTCGGACTAGGATAAAAAGTGTAGTTGAGCTCAAGAACTCCATGGCGATCATCATACAAGACGAAGAACTACTCAAGGAACTGGTGCAACTTCGTCGACTAAAAGGTATGTGGAGACTTGAACTTATATATCACTGAAAAGTCTAACGACTCTATCTCCTATATTTAGACAAAGGTCGTTTTGCTATATAGACTTTGATTATACACATTTGCTATTTCGAGCCGAGTTTATCTCGCTTATCTATTTCTCGAAATATGTGTTGGTAAGCTTTCGCTTTGGCCAAGTTCATCTTTACCTAGTGACGAAAGTCATGTTAAGTTTCAATCACTTGAAAATGGCTTTGACGAAAAATGGTTTGTGAATAACAACTATATAACGTCCTCTAAGAATGTTTCAATGATTGAAATGAGAGTTAAGATTATATAACCATTGTTGGATATAAGCATTGTGTGGAAACACATACATGTATAGGTCCTTATTCCTTGAACCAAAGTATGCGTACTTTGTTGCTCAGGAAAACCAGAAAAGAGTCCGCGAACCCAATCCGCGTAATGTCGGAGGTTCTCTTTCCGAGAAAATCTGCTGGAGTTTGTAAACTAGTCCGCGTACTTAGGTTGGTTATTTTCTAAAAACGATTATTCGTGAACTTATACTTATATTAACTAAGGAATGCAAGTTTGCAAACCGTAGATATAAAGTTCATGAATCAATTCAAGTGAATCAAATCGTTTTTGCTTCGATTGTGTCTTGTATACTTCTACAAGATCTAAGCAATTGAACAACTCCATAACTAGTTCATTTGAGTCATTTGAACTAGTTATGGTAAAGAAAAATATGGTTGATATGAAAGTGCTCATATGGCTAACCATTTGGTTAACTACTGTTGAACCAACTAAATATATATGTTTGGGTACGGCTACACAAACCTAAAACCTGCATTTCATTTGTGTGTAAAAAGATAAGTTTTGATCTAATGGTTGAAAGATATTAGCTTGAATCTAATCAGGTTTTCATCTAACGGTGAATATTGAATGCTTTGTTACTAAGCTAACGTTGATTGCAAACCCTGATTTGAAAGACTATATAAAGGATAACTCTACCAACTGGGAAACCTAATCCCCACACCTTCAGTGTGATGCTAGTTGCATAATCTAGAGTCGATTCTCCTTTAACCTTAGGTTTTTACCGATACCCTGTAGGTTAATAACGACTTGAAGACTTCATTGGGATTGTGAAGCCAAACCGATACTACTTTCTTGTAGTTGTGTGATCTGATCTTGCTGTTTTTATCGTATTGAGTACAATCGTAACGATTGGCTTGAGATTGATATCTCTGATAGGCAAGATATAAAAGTAATCACAAATATTTGCGTCTCATCGTTTGTGATTCCACAATATCTTCTTTCGCCGCGTCGATTAAGATTATTGTGAGGTGATTGATAATACTAGGCTGTTCTTCTGGAATATAAGTCTGGGTTATCAATTGGTTCTTGTTCACCTTGATTTATCAAAAGACGGAACAAAAATCGTAGGTATTTCTATGGGAGACAGATTTATCTATTACCGTAGACTTTTCTGTGTGATACAGATTTGTTTATTAAAGTCTTCGACTTTGAGTCGTAGCAATTATTATTTGTGGGTTCAGAGACGTAAGGAGCGCAACTGTACCTTGGATCAGTGTAAGATTGATTGGGGTTCAACTACAGTCCAGACCGAAGTTAGTTTGTAGTAGGCTAGTGTCTGTAGCGGCTTAATACAGTGTGTGTTCAATCTGGACTAGGTCCCGGGTTTTTTCCTGCATTTGCGGTTTTCTCGTTAACAAAACTTCTGGTGTCTGTGTTATTTATTTTCCGTATTATATTGTTTATCTTTATAATTCAAATATCACAGGTTGTGCATTTGAATCAATCAATTGGGGAATCTGACCTTTGGTTGTTGATTGAAATTGAGTGATCCTTGAACATTGGTCTTTGGTACCGTTCAAGTGATTTTTCTTGTATTCGCAGATTTCTATTTGCTTGAGTAAGAATTGAATCGAGAAAGAGAGATATAACTCTTTGATATACTTTATTAAGATTGGGTCTACTTGATTCTCTTGAAAGTATATTGGAGTTAGTCCATACAAATTGTTAATCGAAATATTGGGTGTGGTTGTTGTACCCCCGCTTTTTCAACTCAAACCAAACACCCCACATGAGAACTCAAATCAGTCAACAACATTCCGAGTTCATAGTGCACGACCGCCTGCAATTTTTATTCTCTATCATCTGTTCATCTCGTCCGTAAAACCACTTTCAGTTCGTGCCAATAAACCACCAAATCCTTTTCTCAATTTCTAATCGCACCATCCAGCATATACACCTCCCCATTTACGTCTGCAGGTTTACCCGACATCTACGCAACAATGGTAGCAACATGTTTCATCTTCCCTACAGTTACAAGGTTGCTTATTCCATCGACTGCAACAGCTCTGACCATCTTCGATACTGCAACCATCTCCTTCCCAGAGGCAAACGTCAGTACTTGCCATCTATTCTCAGGCCTTAAAACACCTTCATCTGAATTTCCATGGAGCTGATTCCATCTTCCTGCTAAATCCCATCATAGCGACCGCAACTGAGCTTATAAAAACTGTCAAGTATAACCCATACACAACCATTGAACCCACGACAAATTGAAAAACAACTTACTGACAGCTCTCCATGTCCATTTACGTATGTTGTTAACTGTTTCCTAATCCATCTCATAATAATGCCATCTTTCTTCCATTTCTCAGCATGACCCCATCATTGACGTCGTTCAGTTCGTATATAATTCAACCCCATCAACAGTTTCCATTCTATAGCTCAGTTCATCACCACTAGTTTCGGTCCAAGCTTTTGTTGTCATCTTTAGTTCATGTACACACCAACCTTCACAACCATCACCAGAACTCAACCATACTTGGAATCAAGTCACACGAACCTTAACTTTACTGTTGTATTATTTCTCAATTTATTCCCATATAAACGAACCTATACTCTTCCTTTGTTTGAACGACAGCAATTCAGGTCTTGGGACTGAAGCTCTGTAATACAACCACCTCCTAACCAAGATCATTTCCTACATAACCCATTCTGCACTTCCTTCCTGGATATCCATTCCATACAAGAATGATCAATGCCTTAACCCAACAGTACCTTCAGCTCAAGTCAATCACTACCACTGCCAGTCGCTAATTCGATCCATCTCAAACAATCAGTAACCCATCTTCATTCATTCCAAGATCTGTACATGCTGTTAACCCACACTGCCAACTACAATTCCCGACTAACATCTGTAGACAGCCACCAACTTGCATAAGAAATAAAAATGTCTTTTGTGTTTGGTAGAGAACATAAGATGCTGATGATGAAATGTGGAGGACAAATGGACAACTTTCCAATACAACTTCATCCACAAAAGAACGCCACTTTCGCACCCCTATTGCAGTACTGCTTGAACTTCAATCAGATCAGTACTCGACCCACTTTAGTGTATCATCTGGGTGCTTCCGCAAAAAGAAATGACAGCCAAGTTAATTCCTTTGGTTCCATGAGCAACAACTTTCGTTACATTTTATGGCAAATGCTCTTTAACTCTTTATTTAGCCATTTATCTTTCCGGTAATCGAAGGTAATCGGATTCGCTCGTACTTTCTATAAAAGCACTAAAATAATGTTATTAGTCAAAATATTGAGTCCTAGCTAATGTAAATATGGGTATAACTGTAGCACTTACGTGCTTATCAACACCCCGACACTTATATTTTTCTAGTCCTCGAGCAAAACAGAAAATTGACCCGCTCCACAGCTGGTCATAAAATGATAAGAAAATACATAAAGATAGACCCGCCCAACAGCTGGTCATAAGAAAATGATAAGAAAACAAAAGATAGACCCGCTCGTCATAAGCTGCAAGAAAGTTCCTGAAAAAGAAAAGTAAAAAGTTAACCACTCCCCTATACTTAAACATTACATTGTCCTCAATGTAATTGAGTCATCCAACGTAAAAATTAAGATGGGAAATTCGTAATATGCGAAAATTAACAAATAAAAAAGAAACAAAAACATAGATGTACCTACTCGAATATAATAAGACTCACCATATATCAATAACCTAAATATTTTGGGATCAACCAAGAGCACAATATGTACAATTAATGACAACCTCACACTCTCGCTGTAGCAACGTAAAGATATAGAGACTATAAAAAGGAAAGAACCACCCCCAAACCTGGTTTTTGCAAAGGATGTATCATTTTGATCAAAGATAACTGAGTCAAAGGGTTCGCTGGAGATGGGAGCTGAAACAATCTGAGAGACGTGCACAGGCAAAGAGAAGTCACGAGATGCAAAATAATCTAGTAATATTGGAGAAGCACGCAATTCTAATCCAAAATTAGGAATCTTCTGAAAAGTTGTGCTAACAATTCTAGGTATATTAACTTCTCCACTGGGTTTGTGACCCTGTACTAAATCATCATCATAATTATCATCAACCAAGGAACCAATAGGAATATCACAATAAAGATGATTAAAAGAAACCTTATATATAGAGTGTAATGTCTCTAAGTAGTTAGACTTAACTACGGTTTCTTCGGAATTAACACATTCTTCATAAGCATCATTTTTATAGCACTGATATGTCACACCGTCTAAAAGAATGGTATCCCCAATCCTAAACTCAACCTTTTGTATAGGCGATTGACCATTAACACGATCAGGAGTTGGACTAAATACACCACCTTCACTTGGTATGACAATGTCTCTATTCCTGTGATCACAACTCACAACTATCAAGTTCATCATCATTCTTCATACACATTGATTCATTAGTTAAAGTGGTTTCATTATAAATATCAAAAGTATTAAAAAAATTAGAACTTGTCTCCTCAGTAAGACCAAAATCTTTTACCGACTGCGTTAGTTGAGCAATCGATAAATCAGTTTTTTCAGCAAGTTGAGAAATATAAGCATGGGTTTTACTCAGCTCAGTAAAAAATAACTCATTGGCTTTGGTCTGTTCAACAATGTCAATATTGAGGCGTTCTAGCATAGATAGTTGTGATGCAGATGGGTCACAGTAAGATTGATTATCTCTCTCATACTGTGACGGAGAAAAGTGTAAATAATAATTGGAATAAACACATTGTGGCTCATAATCATGGTAAGGTTGGTAATGATCATAACCTTCACAAGGTCCGGAATGATCATACTTATGAGAATAATTCCAATCATTATTTGCAAACTCGGTAGGTTCTTGATAATGAGAAGGTGCATATGTATACTCCTCATGTGAAATATTAGATGACTCATCTATCTCAGCTCTTTTGGTAAGATTCCAAAAAGCTATAAAAGAAGTCAACTCGCTGGAAACCATTATACAAAGTAATTCTCAATAACTCACCTTGCAAAAGTTATGCGAGAATATCAAGTACTTACTTTAGGCCAGTTGTTGACTCCAATCACCGCTCTTCGGACTAAGGTACCTTGAAAAATCAAATAAGCTATGTAAAAAGAACTAAAAGAAAATATAAAAATAAAAGCAAAAATAAGCTATGTACAAAAAATAAAATAAATAAAATAAAAATAATAATTATTTACAAAATACCAATTACAATATTCCACAACCGTTCCCCGGCAGCGGCGCCAAAAATTGATTGGATTCTGGGAATACCCTATGTGTATAATAATAACCGCAATTGCACAGTGTCTAACTAGTAGACAAAGGCAAGTACGGGTCCAACCCACAGGGAGCGGTGAAAACACCGTAATCAAAATGCCTAATAAAACTAACACGAAACAATATTTTTATATTTTTAAAAATGAAATGAAATAACAAAATTAAGTAAACTAATAAAATGAATCCAAAGGAAAAATCGGTAAACAGAATTTCATGGTATCCACTACTATCTCTATTTAATTCCTGAAATGAAACATAATTATGATTACATGTTTATTGTTCGTTCTATAGACATCACCTATTATATATAATAGCGTCGCAAATATCACTGGGACACCCTAAGCATGGCACATCAAAAGACTATACCCCAAGCATGCACCATCAAATTGCGTTAGCGAGAAAATTATACGAAACTAAAATATTGATTCACAAATATTATCTGGCTTTTCTAAGCATAACCCATCAAAGACATTAACCCAAGCATAGATTATCAAATAATAAGAACAAATATATTTGTAGAACCATTAATTACGCACAAAGGTTTTAAAACCGGTGAAGCACCAACTAATTTTTCAATCAATCAATAAACAATATTCAAAGATTAATCTATTCAAATCATAATGGTCTTTTGCTCAATTAATCAATTCAAACAGCCTAATACCCCAAGTAATTTCAACCATAAACCCTAGCTACAAAAGTATTTAGCCAGACATGGCTTTCTCAAAAACCATAAACATATGTAGATTCACAAGCAAATCAAAAAGGAATCGTAACAATGGAACTTCAAACCATAATCCTCTTTATCGCCGTCGTCCTCCTCTCCCAACTCACTCCTGGTTTCGGCTGTCTAGCCGGCCTCCTTCCCCCTCCCCCCCATTCTCTATAGGTTTATATGTGCTGCGAAAAATCCAGTTTGGACCTAGCAAGTAGTTGCCAAGGCCCAGCCCAATTCTAACACCAGTTTCCAAACTCGGACTCTCTTTCGAAGTCAGCACTCAACACCAACCTCCGTTCCCTGGGCTTCTAAGTTGCGTCACCAATTCAGAACCCAAGCCACTTTTTCCGGCTAGGTTCCTTCTCCCAGTGCAGCACCATTTCACCAATCACTCGAACCAAACACCCACATAAGAATTCAAATCAGTCAACAACATTCCGAGTTCGCAATGCACGACCGCCTGCAATTTCTATTCTCTATCTACTGTCCATCTCTTCCATAAAACCACTTTCAGTTCGTGCCAATAAACCACCAAATCCATTTCTCAATTTTTAATAGCAATACACATCCATCCAGCATATACACCTTCCCCATTTACGTCTGCAGGTCTACCTGACAGCTACGCAATAATGGCAGCAACATGTTTTGTCTTCCCTGCAGTTACAACGTTGCTTATTCCATCGACTGCAACAGCTCTGACCATCTTCGATACTGCAACCATCTCCTTCCCATGGGCAAACGTCAGTACTGGCCATCTATTCTCAGGCCTTACAACACCTTCATCTGAATTTCCCTGGAGCTGATTCCATCTTCCTGCTAAATCCCGTCATAACGACCGCAACTGAGCTTATAACAACTGCCAAGTACACCCCATACACATCCATTGAACCCACAACAAATTGAAAATAATTTACTGGTAGCTCTCCATGTCCATTTATGTCTGGTGTTAACTGTTTCCTAACCCATCTCAGAATACTGCCACCTTTCTTCCATTTCTCAGCATGAACCCATCATTGACGTCGTTTAGTTCGTAGATAATTCAACTCCATCAAAAATTTCCATTCTACAGCTCAGTTCATCACCACCAGTTTCGGTCCAAGCTTTTGCTATCATCTCTAGTTCATGTACACACCAGCTTTCAAAACCATCACTAGAACTCAACCAGACTTGAACTCAAATCACACAAACCTTAACTATACTGTTGTATTATTTATCAATTTATTCTCATACAGACGAACCTATACTCTTCCTTTGTTTGAACGACAATAATTCAGGTCTTGGGACTGCAGGTCTGTAATACAACCACCTCCTAACCAAGATCATTTCCTAACCCATTCTGCCCTTCCTTCCTGGATATCCATTCCATACAAGAATGATCAATGCCTTAACCCAACAGTACCTTCAGCTCAAATCAATCACTACCACTACCAGCAGCTAATTCGATCAATCTCAAACAATCAGTACCCAATCTTCATTCATTCCAAGATCTGTAAATGTTGTTAACCCCCACTGCCAACTGCAATTCATGACTAACATTTGTAGACAGTCACCAGCTTGCATAAGAAATAAAAATGTCTTTTGTGTTTGGTAGAGAACATAAGATGCTGATGAAGAAATGTGGAGGAGAAATGGACAACTGTCCAAGCCAACTTCATCCACAAAAGAACGCCACTTTCGCACCCTATTGTAGCACTACTTGAACTTCAATTAGATCAGTACTCGGACCACTTTAGTGTATCATCTGGGTGCTGCCGCAAAAGGAAACGATAGCCAAGTTAATTCCTTTGGTCACATGAGCAACAACTTTCGTTGCATTTTATGGCAAATGCTCTTTAGATCTTTATTTAGCCATTTATCCTTTCGGTAATCGAAGGTAATCGGATTCGCTCATACTTTCTATAAAGCACTAAAATAATGTTATTAGTCAAAATATTGAGTCCTAGCTAATATAAATATGAGTATAAAATGTAGCACTTACGTGCTTATCATACTTTATCTCCTATTTGAGACAAAAAGTCGTATTGCTATTTAGGCTTCAACTATACACATTTGGTATTTCGAGCCGACTTTATCTCAATTATCTATTTCTCGAAATATGTGTTGGTAAGCTTTCACTTTAACCAAGTTCATCTTTTATTCTTGACGAAATTCAAAAGATGATCATGTGAAAATCGCCTTGTAACATTTTACATGATTTGTGTGAGACAGTCATTTGATGTAGACTCGGAATGTTTCATATTGATCATTCGATCACTTGAAAATTGCTTTGAAGCTAATAGTTTGTGTGAGACAGCTATTTTCGTCTTCCAAGAATGTTTCAATGGTTTAAATGAGGGTTTAGAACATGTAACCATGATTAGATATAAACATAGTGTGTATTCGCATTTGTGTAAAATCCCAAACTGGGAACCATGGTATGCGTACCCGTACGCGTACTGGTTGGTTGTTGGAAGACCGGGAACTAACTATGCGTACATGTTCGCGTACTGGCGGAAGTTTAAGTTCCGTGAATTTCTGTTGGAGTTTGGAAGAGTAAAATGGTGTGCGTACCCGTACGCGTAACCAAACTTAGTCCGGCTACCTAGGTATGCATACCCGTTTGCATACTTAAGTAGGTTATGTTCTAAAATCGGTTTGTTCATGAACTAATACATTTATATAATAAGGAATGCAATCTTTTGCAAATCGTGGATATAATGTTCATGAAATGATTCGAGTGAATCAAAATCGATTTTGCTTCAATTGTGTCTGGTATACTTCTATGAGAATATAAACAATTGAATAACTCTCTAACTAGTTTCATTTGAGTCATGTGAATTAGTTATGATAAAGATGAATAAGGTTGATATGAAAGTCCTCATATGTCTAACCATTGGTTAACTATTGTTGAACTAACTAAGTGTACACGTTTAGGTACGATTACCTTTATCTAAATGATGGTACATTTCATTTGTGTATTACAAGCTAAGTTTGATCTAACGGTTGAAAGATATTTGCTTAAATCTAATCAGGTTTTCATCTAACGGTGAATATTGAATGCTTTGTTACCAAGGTAACATTGATTGCAAACCCTGATTTGAAGACTATATAAAGGAGAACTCTAGCAACTGGAAAACCTAATCCCCACACCTCATGTGTGATATTAGTTGCGATTAGAGTCGATTCTCCTTTAACCTTAGGTTTTTCACGAAACCCTGGGTCAACGACTTAAAGACTTCATTGGGATTGTGAAGGCAGACCCAACTATTTTCTCTGTAGTTGCGCGTTCTGATCTTGCTGTTTTCTACCGTGATTGAGTACTATCTTCTTTAATATTTGCTCGAGATTTATTCTCCGATAGGCAAGATTGAAAAGTAGTCACAAACATCTTCGTCTCATTGTTTGTGATTCCATAATATCTTGTTTCGTTAATCGATTAAGATTATTGTGAGGTGATTGACAATACTAGGATATTCTTCGGGAATATAAGTCTGGTTTATCAATTGGTTCTTGTTCACCTTGATTTATCAAAATACAGAACAAAACTCATAGGTATATCTGTGGGAGACAGATTTATCTATTCAATAGACTTTTCTGTCTGAGACAGATTTATCTAATCAATAGACTTTTCTGTCTGAGACAGATTTGTTTTTCAATTCTTCGGCTTTGGGTCGTCGCAACTCTTAGTTGTGGGTGAGATCAGCTAAGGTAATCAAGTGCGCAGAACTCGACGTGGTTCAAGAGGCGTAAGGTACGCAACTGTACCTTGATCAGTGTGACATTGGTTAGGGCTCAACTACATTCTAGTCCGAAGTTAACTTGGAGTAGGCTAGTGTCTTTAGCGGATTAATACAGTGTGGTGTTCAAATATGGACTAGGTCTCGGGATTTTTATGCATTTGCGGTTTCCTCGTTAACAAATTTTTTGGTGTCCTTGTTATTTATTTTTCGCATTATATTTTGTTATATAATAGAAATGTCACAGGTTATGCGTAGTTCAATCAATTAGGGAATCCAACATTTGGTTGTTGATTATATTGATTGACACTTGAATGTTGGTCTTTGGTACCGTTCAAGTTGTTTCAATAATAATCAGGCTCACGGATTTCTATCTGTTTGATTTGCTGATTATATTGTGAAATAGAGACACAACTCTTGGATATACGTTTCTTGAGATTAAGTCTGACTGTCTAGTTGATTCTCTCGAAAGTATATTGGAGTTTGTCCATACAGATTGCTAAGTGAAATATTGGGTGTGTTTGTTAGACCCTCGCTTTTTCAATTATATCTCTAGAAAGAACAAAATTATCTTGATAAACTAAATCAAGTTATGGTGAATAATATTCATGTTGAGGTTAATATTGATCTGCTAATTAGTGAGTGTAATACTCCTCTTTTCTATATTCCAAAAGATTGTAACAAACTGGATAAAGTACAAGAGGAGTCTAAATTTCATCTATCAGATTGACTCATCTCGAAGCATGAATCAATTCATCGGTCAAATCCTGATATACCTTGTCAAGATAATTGTATTGACCTCTTTTGTGAAAAAGTTAGGATGTCTCTTAACACTAAAAGAGTTTCGCTATGCAGTACTAAACATTATCTGCAGTGACTGTTTTTAATAAGTTGTAAAACAAGACATCAGGGACACAAATCTTTGTGTGTTCTTTTAAAGTTCTTTGAAAGACTTGTAAAAACAGACTCTTGAGTGTTTCTCAATTTTGTTGAGTGCAAAAGTAGTTGGAAAGAAGCTCTTTCTTGGTGTCATGATGTGCAAGGCTATTTTGTATTTTGTCTTAAAGTCTATACAAAGAATTCTAGAGAAATTTGCTGAGCCTTGCTCCAAATTTTTCATCCATATTTTGTTCCCTACAAGCATAAATTGATAGAACCGCATTTTGTGGTAATCAATAACTTTTATGCTCTAAACATCCACTGGATCATTTTATTGAGCTAAACATTTCAGTTCGCTTATCAAAATATGGTGTAGCATAAATCAAATAAACCCATGTTTGCACACGTATGGTTCATGTTGAACACGTAACCATTACGTTTTAGAACCGTGTTTCCTAACGTACATAGCCGATTCATGTACCAGTCCATCTGCACTTAAAAAGAGAAAGAACTCTCCTCATTTTTTTCACCTCTTTTTCTCAACTGTTCGAGAACGAAAGGGGAAAACCCAAGGTTCGAATACCATCATCTATATATCTCTCATTTCCTAACCATTTTGTGTTTAGTTTGAATCATTGGAATCAGGAGAAGTTTTTATGTGTTGATGGTGGTTTTTAGCTTAGGTTTAAAATCGTAAAACCTTACATCTGACATGACGTCACTAGGACCACTAGCACATTTATTGAATCATTGAACACGCCTACGTAAGAATTACCAGGGTACCTTTTTTTTTACACGTGTCATGTTCCACAGCAGAACCCTTAATATTGACCGACATCACCTTCGTATACCAAACCCAAAATTCTTACACCACCGTGCCAATGGAAAACCATGCCAGCCACGTCTCCGCGCCAAGGCATGCCAACCATGCCGTCCATATCTCCGCACCAAGGCATGCCAACCATGCCAGCCGCACCACTGTGCCAATGTCAAACCATGCCAGCCACATCTCCGCGCCAACCATGTCAGCCGCACCACTGTGCCAATGGCAAACCATGCCATCCACATCTCCGCGCCAAGGCATGCCAACCATGCCAGCCGCACCACTGTGCCAATGGAAAACCATGCCAGCCACGTCTACCGCGCCAAGGCATGCCAACCATGCTAGCCGCACCATGCGCCAATGGCATGCCAAGCCAACCGCACCTTGCCTTGGCCCCACCATGCCAAGCCGTCCGTGCCAAACTCTTGGCCCCACCATGCCGACCTTCCCCATGCGACTACCAAAACGAAGGCGTGCGACGATCAACGGCCACCCTTCCATCTTAGATGAAAATCCTAGCCGTCCAAGGTCGCCAAACAACACATGGTAACCTTTGGATCAAAACCCTAGTTTTGGCCATGCCAAACCGCGCCAAGGCATGCCATGCCACATGTGCCAATGGCATGCCAACCACCTTGCCGGGCCATACCATGCCAGCCTTCCCTATGCGGATACCAAAACGAAGGCCTGCATCAATCAACGACCACTTTTTCATCTAAGATGCAAATCTTAGCCGTCCAAGGTCACCAGCCAACGCATGGTAACCTTTGGACCAACGTCAAAACCCTAGTTTGGCCATGCCTAAATCGCGCCAAGGCATGCCAACCATGCCACATGTGCCAATGGTATCCCGTGCCAGCCAGCTTGCCGCGCCTAAGCCATGCCATGCCGGCATTCCCTTCACGGCTTCCAAAACGAAGGCGTGTGACAATCAACGGCTACCCTTCCTCTCAAGATGCAAAATCTCAACCGTCGAGGGTCACCACCGAGCCGGCAAGTCTCCCAAGCTCAACTTGCCAAACAAAAGCAACATGCTACATGTTTTCCACGAAAACACTCGAGACATCAATACATGTCACAAATTGGGGGATGTTCATTGGGTATTGGTTTGGCGGTTTACAGCGTGCGGCGTACACTACGCCCGTTACAAGACAGTGTCATAAGGATGAGGCGGTTAGTAAATACAGGGAGTAATGGTGAAACACTTTCCTTTATGGAACATCAATTCCATGCGTTACCGGTTACCACCTCCTCCCATTTACTCATTCTTACGAGAACAGAGTACGTTTCACTTCGACTTGTATAAATAGGTCTTACCTATTTCCACCAGACACAAGTTCTGGTCAGGAGCATACAACACTCAGAAAACGTTTGCTAGCTTTCCCATCTGTTAACTTCCCACTTTCTGATACAAGTCATAAAACAACTACTCTTCCAGAATCAACTATTCTGGTCTCAACACTCTCTTCGCTTCCATCCCAAAAACCAACCCTTCTCCTCCTCTTTGTGACCGAATCAAGTCTGGAACGACCATTTCTTGTTTTAGGCCGGATTTGTACAGATTGATCTCTCGAATCTAAAGTACTCCCTTGCAGTACATTGTTTAGGGTTTAGACTCGTTTCTCACCCACACACCCGAAATACCGAAATCAACAGAAACCATTTTCACCCTCAAACATTATGCTACGGGTCAAGAAAAGTTTTCGTGTTGGTCATTATTTCGGAACTTCACCATTTTTAACAGTTCGTCTACCCAAGTAAGTTCCATAACAACTTGATTTGTTTATTTCACTTTCTCTCAATTAGTCTTTCTAGAAGAAAGTTTAATAGTGGTGCAAGTTCAAGTAGAAGAGTTGTTGATAGTGATAATGAATATGATGATGATGATGCCGGTGTTGATGTTCACCAACCACATTTTGACACTAGACATCAAGTAAGTTTCATCTACATATCGTCCAGAGACAGATACAATAAAATGTTTAGTGGTCATTTTTTTACAGAAAGGGATTATGATCGGACAGTTCAGGAACCGGATTTTCACATGTTTATGAACCCGTTTGAGTGGGGTGATATTCATAAGGGTCTGGGAGAATCATATCCTGAAATGACTTGTGAATTTTATGCAAAGTTGCATGCACCCAACAAAACCAACTGCTACTTTAAGACTGTGGTCAAAGGGACACTTTTTGAGGTTAACCGTAGTGTTATCGCCGAGTTATTAAACTTGCCTCTTCCTCGTTCGTTAGTTGTCCCTCAACCGGAAGGTCGAAGACCAAATAAGCATCAGTTGTCTGAACTTCTCTTAGGAAAGGATGTGCTATGAACAGAAAGAAAACTGCATGTGGACAATATAAGCTTTCATTTGAAGATTTTTGGTAAGTTGGTTGTGGTTAACTTAATTCCCAGTACGCTTGACAAAAATATCTGGAGCAGAACTTTGGCGGAGTCGGTTTATCATCTTTTTTCCGGTGAAAAGGTTGATTTATGTGGATTAAATGTTCGTCAAATGATACACATGGTTTCACAGAAGAAAAACCCTGGCTTCCCATGCCTCACTAGGCAAATCTGCAGTCAATTTAAAATTGTTCAGTTTGGAACTTGTGTTGGTACTCCATCTCCCTTGAGCCAGACATACATTAACAAGATGAAGAAACCTGCCAATCCTGAAGTTTCTCTCTTTCAACAAAGGATTAAGTGCTTGGATAGACAATTGACTTATGCTGTGACGGCTCATCCAGACCCAGCAGAACCAATATCCAAGATTGTTGAGGATTACTATCGCGATCTGGCTTAGTGTTCTTTTCTTCATGTTTGTTATGTCAATTTCAGACTTTCCTTATGATATTTCGGTTGACATTATTATGTTGAACTTATTAAAACTATTATCTCTTAATGGTTGTAATAACTTTAATGGTATTTTAGCCTTGAATGATTTTATCCTTCAATTAAATCGTTAAATGTGTTCAGTCCATAAGAAGTTTAGCTGAATATGCTCAAAAGTTAAGTTTATTATGTCTTTATGCAAATATTGATGAAAAATATAATGAACTTTTGAAAAATTATGCAGTATTGATCTTTCCCTGATCCACTTTTATGTGAAAGTACTTTCTCAAACACAGTTCCCAAACAAGAGTTCCGGACCTGAACTAGCATTCACAGTTCGCATACTAGGTATGCATACTGTATTATGTCCAGACGTTGGTAATAGTTCTAAAACTCTCATCTAATTATTGAAACATCTTTAGAAGACAACAATGGTAATCTTGCACATACCACTAGCTTCAAGTAATTTTCAAGTGATTAATCGATCAATACCAAACTTCACAAGTTAACATCAAATTATTGTCTCCCACAAATCATGTAAGATGTTCAAGGTAAAGCTAAAGCTAAAAAGCTAAAAAAGATAAATCTAAAAAGATAAAGCTAAAAAGATGATGAACCTTAGCTAAAGATAAAAAGGTTCCAACACATATTTCGAGAAATATATAAATGAGATAAACTCGCCACGAAATTTTAAATATGTATAATGTAAAAGTCTATATAGCTATACGACTTAGTCTTTTTAGAAGATAAAATAGAATAGACTCTTGAGTGATAAATAAGTTTTAGTCTCCACATACCTTTTGTTGATGAAGTTCCTCCAAGCTCTTTAGTAAATCTTCTTCTTCAGTTGGTGAACGCCGTGAAGTCTAATGCTCAACGACACACTTTTATCCTAATCCGAGAACTAGATATAAGTAGACTAGAAATCAAGTATATAGTTTTGATCAACTAAACTTGACAAACAAGCTTGTGATAGCAACGCTTGCGAGTTCGACCGAGCAGTGCTCTAACACTATGCATTTCTTATACGCCTCTCCTTTAATTTCTACCATATATTTTTGTAGAGGTGGCTCGCAAGGAATAACTATTTGTCATGTTAGTTGATGTTAACATCTTTATCCCAAATACCTATAGCCTTTATTGTCTTCGACATCCAAGAAAACCCATATATTCCTTAACAACTTCAAACTGTATTTGAGGACCTCATTGTCAGCATGCTCACTTCCAAGCCACGGTTGCCATGTTGTTGATTCAATTGATCTCAACTCTAACTGCTCACTAGCATTAATTTTTGAGTGTCTACCTTAATCTACTTGATCCGGTGCTAATTCTTTCTTGTTAAAGAACGTAATTTTGGGCACACATTTTTCCAGACCGGTGCGTCACTTTTAATTTCGGGAGTCAATGTGTGAAAATTTTTAAGAGAAAAATAGTACAAAAACCAATAATACAAAAAAGAAGATAAAATAATGATATAAAATATTAGACAATACAGAAACATGATATCAGGGGCTAATTGGCTATGAACTTCATTTTTCTTCTGGTTATTATGCATACACAACAACACTACTTCTACTGTTTGATTCAAGCTACAGTTTATCAAGTAGTTTCTAACTCCTGCAATCTTTACTTCACATTATCTTGCGTACGATTGTTTGCAATGTAAAACCTTAATAGCTAAAACAAATCTACTTCACATAAAGGTGCGTTATAAGATCAAAATGCGCAGAAGTTCTACCTAGACATGTTAAGGTTTAAAAAGTACTTCACTAAACCATAAACTTTATCTCTCAAGTTTACAGACCGGACTAAGAACCATATCTGCCATAAAAACAGTACTATAAACAATTTTCGTACAGACTGGAGTAATATCTCATGATATTACATATATACAACAGTAATAAAGTACTCTCAAGACAGAATTCACACTAGTATATCAGTTACTTGATATTTTAGCCTAGACTAGTAAGAATAACCAATAAGAAAACTTCTACATATAAGGAGCGTAAATACAAGGAAAAAAAAGCATCAACATACCTCCAACACCATCCACATGTGTATTTTTCTGTCCGCTGCTAACCTCGCCTAAGGCTTTGTAAATACAAGCCAATACGGGACTTCCCCAATCAATTCTTTTTATTTCTTCTAAATTTTCAAAGTTAACCAACCATCAAACCTTTGCATATGATCCACTATTCGGTAAAAGCACTTGACCAATTAACCATAAAAGGGAACTCCGAATAGTTTCATCCCAAAACGGTTCCATTCTATCGGCAAACAAATTTCATCAACCACTTACACAGATTACCTAGTCAATACCATCACTATGGCGCTTCAAATAATGATCTTCGTCAAGACCCTTTTTCCCCACACTATCATCATATTCTTCTTCAATGTAATCTTTTCCCATATTTTTGGCTTCCTTTGCCTTATACTTATCATACAAAAATTTATAAAAGCTAGGAAAATAATCCCCAAGATATAATACATATTGTTCCTTATTTTCCTTGTACCTTATATAGTTTAGCTTTTCTCCAAGTCCAAGTCCTATCCGGTTAACCACGAGAAGTCATTGGGTGTGAAACCTATCTTAAGTGTAAGAAAATGGAAGGTGTTCGTAGATTCCCGCCACCATCAACAATTGCATCTACGGATTGTTAATCATCTTGCTAACATTTATTTTAAGAAATTCATTCAATCCACAACGAGTAATAACATTGATACACTTTTTTATGACGACTTACAATCTTATACAGTTTAATCATATGGTTTCATCCACCAATGTATCTGACTTTATTCTTATTCTTAACAACATGCTTTGTTTCCCCTTCCATAGAAGACAATGAAACATCATCCATACTTCACTATATATTCAAAACCAATCAAAAATCAATAATACTCAATCAATATTGGGGTACAAAACAAACAATTGTGAATAAAAATCAATTATGACAAAATCCTAAAGTTAATAACTCAATTATCAACCACAAATGATTAACCCTAAGTTAACAACTCAATTCTAGATGCATGCAACACAATCGCAAATTAAACATCAATCACATTTTTTTATCATAATCGAAAAACGAAATTGAAGTTCCAAACCTGTAACAAATATTCAATAGCAAAAATTAGATCATATGAAATTCAAATTGTCCTACTAACAATGATTCTTCTTTCTTTCTTCAACGATCCTCTGATTTGAGTTAGGGTTTCATTGTTACTCTCTGTTCAAGTGAAAGGGTTTGAAAGAAAGAAACTCTTAATAATACGGCACACCGTCCCCCGGTTTTTCCTTTTCATAAAAGAGAAAACGGAGAACAAATTCCCGTTTGTTTGGTTCTTTTTGTAAAATAGATAATCGTTTCCCACGTAGTCTCTCCACACTCTATCGCAGTATGTGGCCCCTCTTCATTTTCTGACATCTATTTAACTAAAAGACCCGCCCCTCCAACTCCCCTTAACTGTTTCACTTTTTGAGAAAAAGTAGGAAATTATAGAAAGAAAAAAGAAAAACAGTTAGGTAATAAAATTGTTTTCCAATTTTTTCCTTATTTTTCATAATTTAAACAAAGATCACATATTTGAAATATGTGGCCCGACCACATCGTAGCGGCACCGGAACAAGACTCCTCCGTTTCAAAAGGAATAGATAGACACATTTAAAGTCCATCGCATAGAATTTACCAAAAAGAATTTACCAAAAAGATCATTAGAAAGAGTTATCAGTCTGTCTTTCGGATATTCTTAAGTGGAAAATGAATGCTTTTTATTGTTTCTCTCCCTCCCATCAAAGAAAAGTCTTAGACTTACTTAACCCAATCAACGTGTGGGGACATTTTCTTCAAACACGTATAACCACATCTACTGTCCAAAATACCCTTTCTGTAAAGGGGGCTTTGAAATCTTCATAAGTAACAGGGGGTATCTGAAGTAAAAAAAAGAATACTAATCCCTCAAATATTTAATTAGGGTTTTGAAATTAATATACAACTGCCATTACAGAGTGGCAATCACAGAGCTTTTGTCTTAAAATTTGTTAATTTACAATTATAAAAATTTAGGGTTTTTATGATTTATTTAAATTTATTTTGTTCATTTCTCTCTCTGTCTCTACTACTTTTCTCTCTCCCTAGTCTCTTCTTCTCCTACTTCTTCTCTCTATAGGAAATTTTTAGAGTTGTAAAAGGATTTGGAGGAGAGATTAAAAGCAGAAAAGAAACCCAAACGGCTATAATTCCTGTACTCTCTAAAACTCTCTTCATACTAGTATTTATTACTTAGAGTAAGAGATATAGAGGGGGGTCAAAATAACAGAGATTTGAATATCTGAAACTCTCTGATTTTAGTTCTTTTAGGTTAGATTGTGGTGTTGGGTGATTCCCATTTTGTTGATCTGGCCTAACAAGAAGAACAGGATTGGGTTTTTATCGAATTTGCGAAGAGAAAGGAAGGATTTTATTAGGGATTTGGTGGTGGTAATGATGCCGGAAGGAGGAGGATATTATTGTTCTAAAAAGACTGATGATATATGTGAAGATGTTTGTGGCCAGGTATGTTGAGATGATTTTACAGAAAAAACGATTCCCAAATTAAATCTCTTTTGGATCTACTTTTAATTTTGGAATTGTTTTTTTTTTCCTTCTCTTCTTCTTATTTGGTAGTTAGATGAAAGTGAAATTGGGCCATTATTCTTGTGATGTTCTAGTTGAAACTCTAATGAATGTTGATGAAATTGCTTAACATTTTTTTTGTTCATGGTGATGATTTTCCCAAATTCTATTGTAGATTTGCAAAAAAAAATAAAATAATAAAATAAAGTAATTTAAAAACTCTATTGTTTGAGTCCACTAAAAATGAATTTGGTTTAGGCAGAAAGGATTTTGATTTTAGATTACTAGTGTTCTGTCATGAAATTTGCTATCAGAATGTCTTTTCTCTCGTATGATTTTTGGAAAAACAGTAGAACTGTTATAAACTGGGTTTGGTAGAATTCAGTTTGTTTTCATGCTTGATTTCTATTTATTAGTATCACGTTGTTTAAATGTTTTTTTCTTTCCTGGTGCTGACTTGCAGGAGTCTACTCAAGCAGCTTTAAGCATGTCTAGACTACGGTGTATTATGCGGGGATTTGATATGAAAGCGTATATACTTCTATTCATTATTGTTCCTACTTGCATCCTTGGTATGTATTTGCATGGACAGAAGATTTCTTATTTCTTACGACCAATATGGGAATCACCTCCTAAGCCTTTCCATGACTTGCCGCACTATTATCATGAAAATGTGTCGATGGAGAACCTCTGCAAGCTTCATGGGTGGGGAATTCGCGAGTCTCCAAGGCGGGTTTTTGATGCAGTGTTGTTCAGTAATGAGGTTGACCTACTGCAAGTTCGGTGGAATGAGTTGTACCCTTACATTACGCAGTTTGTTCTTTTGGAATCAAATTCAACGTTTACTGGTTTGCCAAAGCCATTTGTGTTTGCTAGTCACAGAGATGAGTTCAAATTTATTGAGGATCGGCTCACTTATGGGACTGTTGGAGGAAGGTTTAGAAAAGGGGAAAACCCATTTGTTGAGGAGGCATATCAAAGAGTAGCACTTGACCAGCTTCTTAGAGTAGCAGGTATAATGGATGATGACTTGTTAATAATGTCAGATGTCGATGAGATCCCGAGCAGACACACAATCAATCTCCTCAGATGGTGCGATGATATTCCTCCTATACTTCATCTCCGTCTCAATAACTATTTGTATTCTTTTGAGTTTCTCGTGGATAATAAAAGTTGGAGAGCATCAGTTCATGTATATCAGACAGGTAAAACAAGGTATGCACATTATCGACAGACGGACACTATCTTGTCAGATGCTGGATGGCATTGCAGCTTTTGCTTCCGCCGTATCAGTGAGTTCATCTTTAAGATGAAAGCTTATAGTCATTATGATAGAGTCAGATTCTCCGGTTACTTGAATCCCAAAAGGGTTCAAGACGTGATCTGCAAAGGGGCTGACCTATTTGACATGCTTCCAGAGGAGTACACATTCAAGGATATAATTGGGAAATTGGGACCAATCCCGCATTCATATTCAGCAGTTCATCTTCCAGCATATGTTTTGAATAACTTCGATAAGTATAAATTTCTATTACCGGGAAATTGCAAAAGAGAAAGTGGCTAAGTCTCTCGCTGGCAGGTCTAGGCTGGCCTGGTTTGTAATGGGTCACGGGTATGCGAACTATTTGATCGCCGTGCCAAGAGAAGGATCCTGTTAAGCAAGTAATGACTTTTGTGTGCATATGGATATGTTGTTTATCCAACTAATTTTTTAGACATTCTTTAGAGAGAAAGTTGAGGGAAGATGGATGAGTTCTTGAACTTCCATGGTAAAGCTTTTGTATATGGCCCTTGTTTCTTTTTTAGGTCTTGGTTTCTTTCAAGGTGGTGATGCCATCCACTTTGTACAAGGATCATCCTGTGGGAGAGTTGCTGAGGAAAGCTTTCGCTTGTTGGTATGGCTTTTGATATAATCCAATTGCGAAAGAAAAAGAAAAACAATCCTGGTTGAGATATTCTGAACCATTCTTTTGTCCGGAATTTTGTTGTTCTTATGATTAACTTATTCATACATATTCATATAGCAAAATGGTCTTCACTCTTCACAACTACCTTTGTACAATCTGGTTGATTTCATCATAATGCTAATCTCATTCTTGCTCCATTCCATTTTAAGATTTTTTTGCTGCTACCTTTTTTTTTTTGCTGCGTTCCTCTTTTTTTCGTGGTTCAGTTATAGTTGAAATAGTACCCTTAAGCTGTAAACTTAAGTTTGTAGTTTGTTCATTTGTTGTGGTAGATAATTGGTTGTATGTTCAACTTCATCCATATCTTACCAAACTTGGGTACAATATTGAATGTACCTAAGCTGGTAGATAGAGAGAGAGAGAGCCAGACAGGTAATCTAGTTGTCTAGCCATTTGTATTGTTTCTTTCTATAGAACAGGAGATAGAGACTGTTGACTGGAGTTAATAGTCTTACACTTGTTTGGGTTTGTTTTGAAGTCAATCCTGTTAAGTTATTGTGGTTTCAGTTTGTTTTGAAATTGAAGTCTTGTTAGGTTATTCTGGCTTCAGCAGGAACCTCTACAGTAGAATACTAAAGGCTCGGAACATTTATGATTTCGATTTGAACGTCGTCGTTCTCAAATTTGGGTCTTGTTAACTTGTATATCCATATACATGTTAAGGTTCATTTAAACAACAATTTCTTACATTGAAAACAAGATTTGTTTGTTTTATTACATTGAAAACAGTAATTCTTTGCATTGGGAACAAAAAATGTTGTTTTTAGTGCAAGAAAAACTAATTTCTAGTAGAATAAGACAAAAAAACACAATTTACAAAGAAATAAAATAATTCTTTATTAAACCTTAATATGTATACGGGTATACAAGTTAACAAAAGCCCCGAAATTTTTACCTGGCTAAATTGGGGCCTATGCCACTTAATTGGGGCCTATGGATTTCTCATCCACCCAATAGAGAATGATAAGGGGTGTCTAAAGTGTATTAAAATACTAGATTACCCTTATACATTCTTAATAATTCCTAAAACAAATTCTAAAATCTAAATCATTTCTATTAACAATCTTCAATCAAAAATTATAACCCAATTCATAAAAAAACAACTAAAACCTAATAACGAATAACAATTCAATTCTCTATTTTTGTTTTTCGAAAAATAATTCGGCGACAAACAAATTCGAGTGATTAAGTTAACTCTCTTTAATCCGTTCCTTTAGAGAAACTCAACAACGATTTAACCATGAACCTCTGAAATTTCTTCTTCTAATTTTCTGAAAAATCAACCCAGAACCGGTTTATGTGTGCACTAGAATAAACCGATTGTAGTTGATGTTACCAGGAATCGGTTTTTGGTGTACACATATATAAACCGATTTTGGGTTGATGTGATGAACATCAACCACAATCGGTTTATGCTAATGCACACATAAACCGATTGTGAGTCCGAGTTTGGATTTGCAGAGAAATCAAGAATCGGTCTTTATATGTCTCACATATAAACCGATTGTAAGTTATCGGTTTATATGTGCAACAATAAAGTCCGATTAAGGACTAAACGAAAAAAATTCAAAGTTCACAATCGGTTCATGTCGCGTATCATGTAATTCGATTTTTGTTTTCATTTCTCCTGGAACTTTTTTTCTCCACAATCGGATTACATATACACGTAAAACCGATTATGAACTTCCTGTATTCTATGTGATTATTCAAGTGAAGAAATCGGATTATGCACATCACCAACAAAAACCGATTTTCGTCACGTACCCATCGCGCCCACAATTTTACTACAATCGGTTTATGTGTTGACTAACAACAACCTGATGGTTGTACCCAATTTGGGGATTTTACCCAGAATCGGTTTATGTGGTGCTATCGAATAAACCGATTCTGGGTTATAGTTTTAATAAGGACATGCAAATACATGAAAAATTATCCCTTTTTGGGCGATTAGGACATGCAAATACATGTTTGTAGATCGTTACAACTCGCAAACCCTAGTTTTTTCTTTTTTCTCTTTACTTCTTCTTTTCCTCCAAACCTTAAAAAAGGAAATGAATTTCTACTCTAATCCTAACAACGTAATCAAACACAAACACTAATTAATTTAACAAATATTAACTTAATTAATCATCACTAATTTAATAAAGGCATATTAGACATTAACATAAATAGTGAATAAGGGGTTTCTAGAAATTACTTCTTAATGATCCTATTTTGTCATGTAGGTATAGGTTCCAATTAAGTGACATAGACCCACTATGCCGACCACGTAAAGTTTTAACCTGAAAGCCACTAAACAAGATTAGTAGATCGTGAAATTTAGGCTTTACTAACATTACGTTTTGCGTGAGATGATTTGATGGACAAAAAAGAATAAGTTTTGAAATGGGCTGTCTATTTAGGGGATGAGAAAGAAAGACGTGTATGACATTATTGATATGGGGAGTTGTCATGTGCTGTGATGAAATTTTTTCTTTAATTGCTTTCTATCTCAGATTATTCAATCCCAACCAATTCCACACCAAGAGAAGAAAAATAAAGAAAAGTATGATTCCTTTATTAGGAGATTTTGAGTTGTCTTTGGGACCCTCCCAAACCGGTTTGTCTTCTTTAAAAGCTCCTTTCATTTGATTAGTAAATGCATAATAATCAAATCACCACCTTAAACATTCAAAATTATTTATTAAGAGGGAGACATGTATATGTCGGTTATTGTCCAGATTAACCGGTTAAAACAGTTGGAACGGATTCCGCCAAAGATGTGTATATATGACTATAAACTGATTTGCTGTCTGCATAATTACTCGGTTCTCGACTCCTAGCTTATCCAAAGGAAGAAACAAGAGCATGTTTAAATGGTGAGAAAAGAATCTCATTTTCGGGAATCATATTCTCCAAGGGGAGTAGTCCTCCTAAACCCACCACCCGGTAGTTTTAAAATTTCTTCATATTGGAGGAATTTTATCCCCGTTCTTCATTCATTCCTTCCTGTTTACCAAATATGAGAATATAATCGTGATTTCAGTCCCCCTCCCACCAACCAGACACACGCTTTTAAGTTGTATATGTATCATTGTGTTGTAACATGTTTTCCAAATAGTTCGGAAAAACTTGCATCTTTTACTTCGAGATAATCGTGTTTCTCAGTAAAGTGCAGCATATTCCTTCGAGATATTTTTCTTTTACTTCTCAAGAATAAAACATCCCATGTTGATTGTCTGGCGTTGTACTTGCACCTTTTTATTTATTTATTTTGTATCGGAGCTGCAACGGTAAACACTTGTACTTGATCAAGTTACGGCAATCCAAAGAAGGTAGGTTGTCGAGAGATTTGAGACCTAATGGTCTTAAAACCGAAACTCCTTTGCTGAAGACTGAAACTTCTAAATCTTGGTTTGGTATAATTAGGGTGATTAACATCACTGTCCGATTTCAGGTGTTTCTCAAGAAGAGCTTAAACAAGTATTCCACAACATGCTTATTAATACATTTTACATACTCGAACAACATTGATGTTAGACTGACTACTCATGAAGATAACAACACGAACCTTTATCTTGATCGATCTTCATAGAAGAGAATGTTGAATACTCTAAATCAACCTTGTTTTCCTAATAAAACAATGTTTCTGAAGACCCCGTATGACTTCGATAAGTAGGTGTGCGCGACTGACTCCTCTACTCTCAGGATGACATTCATCAAAAACTGTCTCGCCATCCAGGCAATTTTAATTACCCAGAAGTTGATCACTGTCCCAAGTCTCATCAACTTGCTTAGGTGTCTTGGTTTTTGGTTTAACATTTGTTTGACCTAATTGATATTTCGTAGAGTCATAATCCTCATCGCCACCATTGTTCAAGTATTCATAACCAGCTTGCTCAGCCACAGTTGAATTGTCTTCTTCATCGCTATCTAACTCCCATGGTGCATCTTCTATATCGCCTAAGATATCCTCTGATTCAGAGCCTTCTGTTGATACCCCTCCTCTTGGTCTTATCCCACTAAGTTTCTTGTGAGCTTCCTTGTTCTCAGCTCTGTAACTTATATCTTGTTTCGCTCTTCCTGAATCCCAAGATTCCTCCTCCGAATCACCTAAATTACTCTCTGATTCAGATACTTTTCCTCTTGGTTTTAACCCATCAGATCTTTTATAGGCTTCCCTGCTGTCAGTTGTGTAATTCACGTTTTGTTTCCTGTTTAATGTCCTTGATCCCTTGAACTCTTCAACGGCCTCGGTAGAACTATCTTCACCACTGTGGAGATCATTATGATCCCATTCATCATCTCCCGACGACCCAACATTGTTATCATCTTCGTCACTATCCCATTTACGTGTACCACGAGTCCTAGGCCTACTACTACTACTAAGATCACTGTCGTCCCAATCCCTTCTTCCACATCCTTCACTCTCATCTTCTGAATCTCCCCCACTCATTCTTCTGATCCTCCCCTCTGACTTTTCTCTATTCAAATATTTCATCCTAAAAGTATGTTCTTTTTCTGCAACCTCCTCGGCTTCCCATTCTTGTTCTGCAGCCTCCTCAATATCTGCTATAAATTTGTCGAGCTGCTTTTGTTCCTGTTCCTCAGCAAATGGGTGATCATCTTCCCTGTTATCATGCTTGGCTACCGGTTGTTTGTCCCCATGGAAGACATAAGGGGTTCCTTGCTTCTCGTCAATTGCACCAAAGAATGTTGAAGCTACCCTCTGAATGCTGGCCATGGCATCTGGGTCCTCAGGATTTACACCTTTACGCCGTAATTGCTGTTCAATCTTCTTTATGTTTAGCTTTTGAGACTCAAGCGCTTGCTCAAATCTTGCCCTAAACAATGCCTGAACATTTTCAAGAAAATGGAAAAGAGTATGTTTGTCATTTTCTTAAGCAAACTTTTACCTTTTCGAGTATCTGACCATTGTTGGCAAGAGAAGTAAAACAAAGCGAGTATAAGAATAACTACCTTTCTTTTGGTAAGAGTGTTGACAGGTATCAACATTTTTGGCTGCCGATAATTTCTTCCACGGAACATGATAATTGTTTTGACATCATGTACATTAATAACAATACCACCACTCAATCTTGCAAGCATAGTTGCCATCTCTTTGATTCTTTCCTTTGGGAAGTTATCACAACAAACTTGCACGGTCTCGTGAAATTTCCAGTGGAGATGCATATTTTGAACAACACCTCCAAATACTCCACGTACACCAACTGGTACATAATTTCTATTTCTAAAACCAATTTTCTTATATGCCTGAAGCTGCTCTGGTGTCAACAGTTCTGGGTCATGCCTGGGAGGTGGTAGCTCTGGTAACTCATACTTCTTGAGTCTTTGCTGGAGCAGTGCCACTTTCTTTTTAGCCTTCATTCACAAACAGCAAATAATACATGAAATCCCAGCTAAATTTCATGATCAAAGCATAACAATGTGTGATAGGGTGTCAAATGATATGAAGCAGTGTATGACAACCCAATCCAGGAGCAACAGCATGAAAAACAAGAAGCATTTGGATTTTGTGTCAAGTCTCCCGCTTAAAACTGCAGTTACAGGTAACACCACTCAAACAATAAACGGCACTAACAAGGACGAGGTATCCATGCTACATATAGGCATTATAAATTGACTGCAATATTCACAAGCATTTCTCCGGTGGCATTATCAATATATCAATGATGTGAACATTGAATACAACTTTCCGAATTATTAATTGTAAGGCTCTTAGCTCATCACTCTAAAATTTGCTATTCTACACAATCACTGAAATAGTTCAAACTTCCACAATAAAATTGTACTAGTATAACCCTAAATTTCTGGTGTACACACAAAAATAAGATTCATAATATAATGGGCAAAAACAAGAGATGAACAGAAAACATACTCTACGAAGGTTCCAAATGAGTCTTTCCTCTTCAGTCATTAATTTCTTTCGTAAATTCCGCGCACGACGAATCTCCCTCTGTGTTTTTCCTACATCTCTCCTCATCAAACTTTCAACTTTACTCCTCATCCCACGCCCTCTTGATGATGTTGACATCGTTCGATATCCATTAAAACAAGAACAAAACTTTGTTGGAGATAAGAAATGATCTGTGGTGGTATTTAACCTAGATGATGATTCAACCACAATATTTGCCCGTAATCTTGGACAAACATTTCTTAGGGTTTTAGATACTGCCCACATCGTCTACCACATCAAATTTGAGGTTTTGGATACACCAGAAGGGGGAGAGGACGCGAATCAGCTCTCCATTTCTATAGGTTCAGGGTTTCTCTATGTTTTCATCAGGGTTTTTCGTTTTGATTCACATCCATCGGAAGCAGAATATATCGGATTGACCTCCCTCAAAAGAGATTATTTGGGGGCTACAACGATTTACTTTGGGGCCATCAGTTGGATGAAATAGGGTCACAGTGAACTAACAGATACCCTTATCCTGGTATTTCCACAAATGCGAATGCCCGATTAACCGGTGCGGATTTTGAGATGATTTACAAAAACAAATGGGTTTTTCACAATCCAACGGTTTTGGACGAGCGTTTTAAGTCGATCTACAACTCTCTTGAAATGTAGAAAAGCGAAGGCGATAAATCGTGGCCCAAAATGCACCCATTTTCTACGTCCTTATCAAACGTTCCAGGTTTAACCCTTTTTTTTTTTTTTTGCTAATAACCAAAAAATAACAAAATAAAATGACCCAAAAGGCTAATAACCAAAAAAAAAAAAATGATAAAACAAAAAGAAAAAGAAAGAAAAGAAGACTCTATTTGCGTGTAGCACTCCCTCTCATTCTTCCTTTCTTTTTGGTCTTGGAAAAAATAGCATCCATAACGTCTGTAACTTCAATACCCGAGACTTTAATACCATCCAAAAATTCTCCTTCCTCCTCTTCGTCAGAAGTAGAATTACCCGGAACCAGCTTAATTGGAGTTAGAGCTTGCTGATTATTAACATTTACATTCTTAGGCTTATTAATCCCAGGAGACTTACTATTTTTAGCTTTAAAGCTAGTTTATTATTAACCATATCCGAAGAAGCCTCCAAATCAACCAAAAGAGCTTTGGCTTGCAAAGAAAATTCTCTTTGCTCCTTCAAAATTCTATCACGCTCCTCTTGAGTTTTGTCTTTCTTTTGCGCGTCCAGATTTGAAACACGAAATGTCTTTTTTTCTTCCAACTCTTTAAAATCTTTTGGCAGCTCTGAACTTGACGAGACCAACGATTGCTCAATGGACTTGTCATGCCCAAGACTATGCGAAACCAAAGCACAACTAGAGCCTTCTATGCAAGCTTTTGCAGCCTCCCTAGCCTTTGGTTTAGCTTCCCAACTTGCTAGAATATCCCCGTCCACTTCATCATCAGGATCCGAACACTCTTCTAACTCTCTTTCTTTATCTTTCTTAGCATCTACATTACTAACCTCAGAAAACAAACCAAATTCACATTCCAGCATATTAAATTTATTTTGATGTGAAATTTCTGTACTAAGTAAGGCATCAACCAATGGAGTGGGTGAATTCTTATTTTTCTTTCCAATAACCATCGTCCACTCCTTGTTTTGAGAGTCTTGGTTATCTATAGAGGCAGTAAGATCAATCCCACCACCAGCAATAGACACACCAACACTCGGATTACTTGCACAAAAAAGAATAATAGCTGATCTACTATTCTCAACAGAACTTGACTTACCTGCAGCCGTATTAACATCAACACCTTCCATTGTTTTGGTTTTAACTGGCTGCCACTGTTGAACGTTCTTCACAGAATTTGTTGATTTCTTGTTCTTCTTTCTACAATCTGTTTCAACATACCCAAGAACTTTGCAATTCGCACAAAACTTTGGGATTTTCTGAAGCTCCACATATTGATCAAAACTTCTTCCACCCATTGTTACAAGAATGGAGTCAGGAACTTTTTTTTGCAAAATCAATAGTAACCAAAACAGCAGCAAAAAAAGACTTCATTCTTTTTTTTACAAGAATGGAGTCTATAACATAATCATGATCTAACGTCTTCTTATCAACCATAATGGGAGTGCCTAGATTTTTACCAAGAGAAAGCACTATTCTTTCCGTCTATAACTCCACGTATAAACACGAAAAGTTAACCCAAACCGATGCATGAGAAGAACTTTCCTTGTCCGGATCAAACCAAGGAAACCAATCTTGTAGCCGTAACTCCTGATTCTCAATTTTCCAAGTTTCACCATCACACACACGAAGTTTATCATCTTCTGTTGAAAACTTGATAATAGAAAAACCTTTGTTCATAGGTGTAAACTTTACCTTACCAGGCCCTAATTTCCATTGTGTTTCCAAAGATTTTTTTGGCCTCCATAAAATTTAAAACCCTAAAATCCAATCTTCCTATAAGACTATGATTCCAAGCCTCGCAACCTTCCTGAAAAAATTCCAACGGGAGCTCCATTGAAGGTTTATCATCATCATCAAAAATGGGATTGGGAGACTACCAATATCAATACTGGTAGTATTCGAAGCTTTTTTCCCCTTAACCATATCAGCAAACGAAAGAACCATGTTACTAGAACTCGGAACATGGGTTTCACCCATTTCCGATTATCCAAAGATGATCAAAACAGTGGAGAAAAGTGATAAAAAAAATAAGAAACCCTAAAAAAACCCGAGGAAAAAAGTCGCCAGAGAAAAATAGGAAAGAGAAAAATTATTATTAAACTAATGGTTTTGGCTTTTACATGTAAAGACTTATGTGGTTAAGGTTTCTTGAGAGCACTTGGGACATAAGGTGATGCAGCTAAAAAAGGTATCAACTTCTTCATCCGTTACACACATAATGGGAGAGTTCATAAACTCACTCTTTACGGTTATAATATAAAATTCAATACCTATCATATTTCTCCACTATTTATCTTCTGTTACGCCAAAACCCACAGTGAATGCATTAAGATCCTCATTCACGTTTCAAGGTTCATCCTTAGTCCACCAATTAGCTCTTAGTTGTGGGTGAGATCAGCTAAGGGAATCACGTGCGCAGAGTCCTGCTGGGATTCAAGAGGCGTAAGGAACGCGATTGTACCTTAATCGGTGCGAGACTTGGTTAGGGCTCAACTACATTCCATTCTGAAGTTAAATTTTAGTAGGCTAGATTATGTAGCGGCTTAATACAGTGTGGTGTTCAAAGCTGGACTAGGTCCCAGGGTTTTTCTGCATTTGCGGTTTCCTCGTTAACAAAATTTCTGGTGTCTGTGTTATTTCTTTTCCACATTATGTTTGATTATATAATTGAAATATCATAGGTTTTGCGTAGTTCAATCACAGCTGATAAACCCTACCTTGTTTGTTCGATAGAACTTGATTGACACTTGGGCACTGGTCTTTGGTACCGTCCAAGTTATTCTCACATCAATCAGGCTCACAGATTTCTATCTGTTCGATTTGCTAATTGTATTGAGAAAGAGATAAAGCTCTTTGATATCTTTCTTGATTGAGTCTCACTTTTAAGTTGGTGCTCTCATAATTATATTGGAGTTTAGTCTATCATACAGATTGCAGAACAAAATATTGGGTGTGGTTGTTATACCCCGCGTTTTCAATTGGTATCAGAGCAGGCAAACACGTTAAGACCTCATAAGTTTGTGTTTATAGCAATCTGACTCTATGGACATAAGTGTTATCTTTATAAACGTACCACCAAATCCAAGGGATTCAGAATTCTCTTCCATGGATGATTTAATAAAATCTGTGGAAGAAATTCTTTCTAAACCGCCTCCAGGTTTAAAACCCCTTGAAGTATTTTCAGGGATTGAAAAGAAAATTGAGAATCTCTCTCTTGATGTTGAGATATTTCTCCAGAAAAAACAAAATTCTCTTGATAGGCTAAATAGTGTGATAATGAATAATGTTCATGTTGAAATCGACATTGATTTGTTGATGAGTGAGTGCATAACTCATGGCTTGTGTAGTACAAAGAGTTGTAAACTGGATATGATACAAAAGGAGTACAAGTCCCATCTAACCGAGAAAATCTTCTTGGAGCATAACTCATTTCAGTTGTCAAACCCTGACGTATCTTGTCTGAATAACTTTGTTTTGTTGTTTAGTGAAAACTCTAAGACGTCTCTCCACAAGAGAGTTACCTTACAAAGTACTAAAAGCTATCTCCAGTGACTGTTAGTAAAGAGACGCAAAACAAGACATCAAGAACACAAAAAGGGAATTTTAAGTGTTCTTTTAAAGTCTTGTAAGGATCTTAGAAATTCAGATTCTTGGGTTTTTCATAACTCATCTTGGTATAAATGCAGCTGGAAGGAAGTTCTCTCGGGAGTCATGCTGTCAAAAATCTCATTTAACCAACTGTGTTCTCAGATTTCTGTTGAACTTTGAAAGCAATCTCTTGACGAGGTCTCATATTGAGGAAGTCATTTTTTTTTGTGCTCTAAATATCCTCTAGATAAATTTATTGAGCTAAAAATAACTGCTCTTGGAAATTGATAATCAGTCAAACCTTGTTGTTGTTGACTTCACATGTGTGGTTCATGTACGGTAAACTTGGACCCGAACCTGACGGGTTGGATCTAGTTCCAGAACTAGTGTGCTCGATTCATATACTATTCCATTTTCACATAAAAAGAGAAAAATTTCTCTCGTTTGTGTCACCTCCTTCTCTTCTCAACTGTTCGATAACCTAAGAAGGAAAACCTAAGGTTCGTCTACTATCACCTCTTTCTCCTTCATTTCTTAATCTTTTTGTGTTTTATTTAAACCATTGGATTCAGGAGAAGTTTTTGCACCTTGGGTCAAGAACGTGTTTCAGTTTAATCACCATTTCAGAACTTCAAAGTGGATACTCCAGCATGCGGCCGGAGACTCCTCGACCGAGAAAATTGCCTAAACCTTTTTCAAACAGATACACTGTACGAGAGTGCTTTGAGTTCGAGAGATCAATCTGTAGGACTCCAGCCTAAACCAAGAAAATGGTCATTCCAGAGTCAACTCGGTCACAAAAAAGGATGAGGGTCGATCTGTAGGAGGGAAGATGAGAAGTGTGTGAGATCAATGATTGATCAAAGATTGTGAATTTGTTGATGGTTTATGAAAGTTTGTGAACTATTGAGTTCATATGAGATAAGTTTTGATCGATTGAGCGATAAATTCTTGTTGGTCGAAATTGTTGTTGTTTAATCGTGGATTCAGAAACTTATTTATATTGCAAGAATAGTAGACACATTGATCCCAGTAAGTGTGACGGTTGCTGGAGTAAAAGAGTGAGAAAGTGGGAAATCTTGGTTAAACCAGTTCCATGTCGTGCGGAGACTTGGTTGATTGTCCATCCACTACTTTGATAACTTCCTCAACCGCTTTCACGACTTACTCACATTTCTCATCGTGGGTGTACACACGTGTCGTAGGCCGCCAGACCAAAAACCTAGTGATTATCCCCCATGTGACGTGATTGACGTCTCATGAATGTGGAGACTGCAAGGCAGACATGAATCTAATTAGTCAGTTGTTGACTTGGGTAGACGATGAGTCTTAGCCTTGATGAGTCGAGCATAATGATCGAATGTGGTATGCTCTGAGGCTCATGGATTGAGCATAAGTTGTCTGCTGGGACACAATAATGGAAAGACGTTGAGTCTTGATGAATTGTGATATATCATTTTACCCGTAAAAGTAATAATGATATTTGGATCGAGCGTCGATGATATTTCTCGATCAAGGACTTATTTTGATATGTCGGGTATTCGACAGGAAATCAAAGATATTGTTGAATTATACAGAATGCTCATTTTTGATCTAATATATCATGAATGAGAATCATAAATATTGGATGGTCGTCTGTTCGAACCATGTTGCTCAGTCGAGCAAAAAATGTTGGCAGCAAGACCAAACATTAAATATAAATTAGAATATTGATTGCTGGATTAATAGAATTCTCGAATGTTGATAGTTGAATCAACATGAGGAATATTGCTCGGTCGAGCAATTGATAGTTGAATCAATGAGTTATGAACCCAGTTGATCGTGTATTTTGCTAGCTTAAGCAGTTTAGTGTTGATAGATGAACACAATAAGTGTTGCTCGATTCATGAATTATTGGTAGCAAGACCAAATAAAATATTAATTAAAATACTGGTAGCTGGATCGAATATTATATAATTAATCAAGATGTTGATTGCTGGATCAACATAAAATTATTAGTGTTTGAACTTGCTCAGAGTTATGGTCGCAGAGCATTTGGTTTGAAACCCTAATTTTGATCGATTGATGATTTTCTGAAAATCAACCAATTAGTGAGATAGGGACTAGCTACATGAGACGACGGGACGATCATGTAGTACCCAGATGCTCGAATGAGCATGAACCAAAGTCCTCTGTAGTCCAGTTGGTGAAAGGATGATTAAATGCTCGTTTAATCATTATTAAAATAGTGCTCATCTGAGATTAGGTGGAAAAACCTAATTATGAAGAGAGGGGGACCGACCAAGGGGTATGAGACCGACCGTTTGTGGTCGATTGATCAAATTCCAAATTGTTTGGAAGGAGTTTGAACCCAATATGAATTATGGAAGAAATTAGGTCAAAATCATAATAAGGTATGGGACCGGCTTTTGTAAGCCGATGGGCCGACATTGGTCGGTGGCATGCCGGTGTCACCATATTGCCCGTGACTCAATCTGAGAATTTTGGTATTTTCTGGTGCGCGTTTGAGCAACAATTTGGATTTTCAGAAGAGTTTGATCTTGACTGATACTCTCGATTTTTCTTGAATGAGCAAGTAGAACTTTACTCGTGCGACCAAATATTTTAATATTTATCATGAGAAGCCCGGATGGTCGTGTGACCATTTGACTTTTTGGCCTTTTGGTAGTTTGAGCAAAATTGGAGAAATATGGAAAAATTAGGTTTTTGATCAAACAAGGGAATTTCATGAGATGACAGAATAAATAATAATAAATCGAGAAATTAGGAAGGTGTGGGAACGACCATGGCTAGGGCATGGCCGGCCGGCTAGTAGGCCCGGTCCCGTGACACTCTTCCATATTTTATGTTATTATTTTTTATTGTGTGAGGAAATATGGAAAACCAGGAGTTTTGCTCAAACGAGGATGTTTGCTCAAATAAGGAGTTTTCATGAGACAAGGAAAATAATAAAATAAGATTTAAAAATAAAAGGGGAGGCGTGGGACCGGCCGGCCGGTGGGCCCGGTCCCGTGTGCGGCTCTCTTTTATTTTTATTATTATTTTTTCTTCCCTATTTTGCATAGGTTTCCTCGTTCGTCCATATTTTTGAATGCTCATTTATGCATTTGGGTGCTCACTCATGCATATTTGGGTGCTCGTTCGTGCATTATTGTGAGGTACACTCACACCATTTTCTTGGGGCTTACTCGGTGCTGGCTTAAATGCTCGAAAAGTGAATATCAATTACTAATTCGTGGAATTCAACTAAGAATAATCCATGAAACGGAGTAATGAGACAGATCGGATATCTATTACTAATCATGAAATTCAGTTGAGAATAAGCCATGAAGCAGAATAATGACATAAAATAGATTATTTTCAAGGAATTCAATTGATGAATGTTGCGCTAGAATTAATCTATGAATTTCTTTATACTAGCATGCAATATGTCTAGGAGCTTTTATTCGAGGATCGAGGTATGATATGATGGATACATCATACTCGTTCCGAATTTTAGTTCTGTATAGTCAGGGAACATCGAGACATCCTGAAGACGTTAACACTCTATACTAGCATGCAACATGTATAAAAGCTGTCCAATCATTATTGATTCTTATACAGAAGTATTGATGAAATATGCGAAGTGTCGAAAGCTCAGTTGAGAGGCTTTACGAATCACATATTCAAGCGTGCTATGATAGGGTGTACGCTCGATCAGAGATTGTGAAATGAGCGTTCACGAATCCTAAAATATGAATTTCACATACGTGTCTGAAGCCGTGTCAGAAATAAGCAAGACCATGATTTTACGATTTTAGCCTTTATCGAAAATTCACCATCAACATTAAGTCCCCTGCTTAGTGAGGGACATTCATGTTCCACAGTAAGCACTGGATGGTGATTTTCCTGATTACAAACAAAATAAGCAACTGAACTTAGTTGTAAGAGATATTACCAGAACTTATTTGCTTGATAATTCCCTGAAAGACTGTTTTAGTGAATTTCTCATCTCCAAAATTATTCCCCATTATGTTTTCACAAATGTTGGTGATGAGACAGGGATATCCAAGATTTCTTTGGGACGTTGTGGTAGTGATGGATTCAGATATCCTAATCTTTTGATTTATAAGCATTCCACATATATATCAATTTGCTTGTCACCTTCAAGAAGAAAGGATACAAACTCAACAAATTCCTTGCCCCGTTGCGATGTATCTCTTGTGTAAGCAAAGAGGGTTGATGTTGCAAGTTTTCCGAAAACCCTTAAGTGAAAGAGTATTTCTTTAGTTAGCATTATTCCATTCTTCCAGCTAACATATTTTCTAATGATACATTTTGAAATCTCATCGTGCTCAATTTCAAAACCAGTAATCAAATTATTGCCTTTTACAGTGTACTTAATGATCTTTGGTATCATATTTCCATCGATTTGGTGAAACGTATATCCAACAAGATTGCTAAAAGTGAAATTCTCATGATCAATATTATGAATATTAGCATAGAAGATTCTTACTATATTAGGTGAGTATTTTTCAAACCCGAAAAAATTCCTCCAGTTTCGGTCTTGACCAAACTTCACGTATTTGCTTTCTGAAACATCTGATCGAATCTCTTTTCAGCAGTGAAATTGACTCATTTTAAAGATTGATATCTCTCAAAACATGTACTATCCACAAAGTTTGTAAGTTCATGTTTGTCTTTGATCAAGTTAGGGTACTTGATTTTCTCAATATCATCAAAAGGAATATATGGATTCAATTCCAGGTTTTCAGTTTCAGGAATTTTTTCTCTTGATTTCCTCTTTCCCATATTTCTAACAATCGAAGATGTATAGAAAACCCTAGTTACGGTTCCGAACAATTTATCCCAGGATGTCTGTGAAAACAACAAAAAATAATCTTCTTTTATAGGGAGTGAAGATATCAATTTCCGGAAATAACTAGTTTTAAGAAATCCTTTCAAAATTGAAAATTTTAATTTGTGGGGAAACAAATCCGATTTTGCAACTAGGACTTTCTTTTGGAAAACCGATTTTGCTTGGACCGGATCTTTATTATGGATCAATTCTATATTTACGTCCAAGTAATTGTTAACTCTATAATTACCATGACTTGATAATTTTTGAAATTCATTCAAGAATTTCCAATAGAGTATACAAAAACACAGTTGAACATAAAAAGATATTTGTAAGAAAATATCACAAATCCAGTAATACTTTAAAAGATCACTTGCTTCATTAAAACAGTCGTGGGGTATATGAAGCAATCCATTGTTAATAGAATTATTATCCAAATAATCATTCTTTGTATAATCACAAAGATTCCAAAATCGCATCCTAATCAATGATACATTGACAGTCTTAATTATGAAAATGTACACATATATATTTGGGCAACCAGTCCAAAATATATTTAAGATCCTAGATTTTTCAAGAACAAAACAACCATGGTTCATATATAGAAAAATCTTATGTGGAGTCTTATGCATTTTCAAGATAAAACATGTCACACAAAATATTGTATCATTGTTACTAAACTTCTTAGTGCTCAATACCATGAGATACAATTCTATGATAACCGAGGGATTATGTAAGTCGACCAAGATATACATAGACATAATCCGAATTCCTAACAAATTTAGGAACAAGGGTATCATATACTTCATTCATGTCTTCCACCGCGAGTCTTTGAAGTAGTCAAATCATGCTACTACGTTAACAGAATCAACCATTTAATTTAATTCTTATAGGTTGAATCGCACTAAACACAGATTGTTAGATCTTTTTGTGTTTGCCTGCTCTGATACCAATTGAAAATACGAAGGGTACCCAAATACACCACAATCTTTTTTGTTTCAACCTATAAGTCCTCTACCGAATGTGATCGTCTATGGACTGAGTCGAGACAATACGAAAATTCGGTTCATACTTCGTGTGATCGTTTGTGGATACGAGATCGAAACAATACAACAATAAGATAACTTGTGTGATTGACTATGGATACAAGATCGAGAAAATACAACAACGAAGTATGTTACTTGATAATAGGTTCGGTAAGAACCAAACTCTATAGGATCACTATCAAGTCATGCGGAGTTAACGTATGTGTATTTTAATTTATTATAATAAACAATTATAGTGTGAAAATCAAAGTAAAAGACACAACAAGATTTTGTTAACGAGGAAACCGCAAATGCAGAAAAACTCGGGGACCTAGTCAAGATTTGAATACTCTCATAATTAAGCCGTTGTAAAAAATCTAAACCAACTTAGTATAGTTGAGACCAAGCAGACTCCTGGAGCTACTTAGTTAACTCAAGTTCCATGCGCCTTCAAGTTCTAGAGCCACGCACGTGAATAACAATTCCTTTGGATCGTATTCCAAACAACAAAGGAAGAATATGTTTGGTAACCACTCTTGAAAAAAGGGGGTCTAACAACCACACCCAATATTTCGTTCGGCAATCAGAATTGACAAACCCCAATATACTTTTAAGAGAATTAACTAGACAGTAAGACTCAATCTATAGAAAAGAATATCAAAGAGTTATAAATCAATTTCTCAATTCAATCTGCAATCAAACAAATAGAAATTTGTGAGCCCGATTGAATAAGAGAAATAACTTGGATGGTATCACAAACCAATATCCAAGTGTCAGTCAATTCAATCAATAATCCAAAGGCCGGATTCAAGAACTGATTGAACTTAATGCACAACCTGTGATATTTCTATTATATAACAAAATATAATGCGGAAAAGAAATAACACATACACCAGAAATTTTGTTAATGAGGAAACCGCAAATGCAGAAAAACCCCGGGACCTAGTCCATCTTAGAACACCACACTGTATTAAGACGCTACAGAAACTATTCTACTACCAATGAACTACGGACTGGAATGTAGTTGAGCCCTAATCAATCTCACACTGATCAAGGTATAGTTGTGCTTCTTACGTCTCTGAACCCCAGCATGATTCTACGCACTTGATTCCCTTAGCTGAACTCACCCACAACTAAGAGTTACTACGACCCAAAGTCGAACACTTGATAAACAAATCTGTCTCACACAAAAAAGTCTATAGAATAAAGAAATCTGTATCCCACAGATGAACCTATGAGTTTTGTCCGTCTTTTGATAAATCAATGTGAACAAGAACCAATTGATATACCAGACTTATATTCTCGAAGAACAACTTAGAAATATCAATCACCTTACAATAATCTTAATCATATGTGTTAGAGCACTGCTCGGTCGTTGCTATCTCAAGCTTGTTTGTCAAGTTTAGTTTCCAAAACTATAAGTCTTGATTTTTAGTTTACTTATAGCTATGTCTCGGATTAGGATAGTAAGTGTAGTTGAGCTTTAGACTCAACGACGTTCATCGAAGATGAAGAACTACTCAATGGAACTTGTGGAACTTCATCAACAAAAGGTATGTTGAGACTTGAACTTATCTATCACTGAAAAGTATATCTATTTTATCTCCTATTTGAGAAAAAAGTCGTATTGGTATATAGACTTCAATTATACACATTTTCTATTTCGAGATGAGTTTAACTCACTTATCTATTTCTCGAAATATGTGTTGGTAAGCTTTCGCTTTAACCAAGTTTATCTTTACTCTTGAGGAAAGTCATATTGCTTATTTCAATAACTTGAAAATCGCTTTGATGCTAATAGTTTGTGGATAACAACTATTGTCATCCTCTAAGAAAGTTTCAATGATTGAAATGAGAGTTTAAAACAAGTAACCATGTTTGGATATTAACATAGTGTTATTCACATTTGTGTAAAATCCAAAACCGGGAACCTAAATTGGTTGTTGGAAGTCCGGAACTAAGGTATGCGTACTCGTACGCGTACTCGCGGAAGTTTGGGTTCCGTGAATTTCTGCTGGAGTTTGGAAGTGTGAATTGGTATGCGTAACCGTACGTGTACTGGCATGGCCAAACTCGGTCCGGCTACTTAGGTATGCGTACCCGTTTGCATACTTAAGTAGGTTACTTTCTAAAATCGATTTTTTCATGAACTAAAACATTTATATAATAAGGAATGCAATCTTTTAAAAACTGTGGCTATGATGTTCATGAATTGATTCGAGTGAATCAAAATCGATTTTGCTTCAATTGTGTCTGGTATACTTATTTGAGATCTAAGCAATTGAATAACTCTCTAAGTAGTTTCATTTGAACTAGTTATTGTAAAAATGAATAAGGTTGATATGAAAGTGCTCATATGGCTAACCATTGGTTAGCTATTGTTAAACCGACTAAGTGTACACGTTTAGGTACAGTTACTCAAACTGAAATGAAGATTCTTTTCATTTGTGTATAACAAGCTAAGTTCGATCTAATCAGGTTTTCATCTAACGGTGAATATTGAATGCTTTGTTACCAAGGTTACTTAGATTGCAAACCCTGATTTGGAATCTATATAAAGGAGAACTCTAGCAACTGGGAAACCTAATCCCCACACCTCATGTGTGATACTAGTTGCATAAGCTAGAGTCGATTCTCCTTTAACCTTAGGTTTTTCACGAAACCCTGTAGGTTAACGACTTAAAGACTTCATTGGGATTGTGAAGCAAGAACCAACTATTTTCTCTGTAGATGCGTGTTCTGATCTTGTTGTTTTCTATTGTGATTGAGTACTATATTATTTAAGATTTGCTCGAGAATTTATCTCCGATAGGCAAGATTGAAAAGTAGTCACAAACACCTTCGTCTCATCATTTGTGATTCCACAATATCTTGTTTCGTTAATCGATTAAGATTATTGTGAGGTGACTGATAATACTAGGCCGTTATTCGGGAATATAAGTCCGGATTATCAATTGGTTCATGTTCACCTTGATTTATAAAAATACGAAACAAAACTCGTAGGTATTTCTGTGGGAGACATATTTATCTATTCAATAGACTTTTCTGTGTGATAGATTTGTTTAACAAGTCTTCGACTTTGGGTGGTAGCTACTCTTGGTTGTGGGTGAGATCATCTAAGGGAATCAAGTGCGTAGAATCCTGCTAGGGTTCAGAGAAGTAAGGAGCGCAACTGTACCTTGATCAGTGTGAGATTGATTAGGGCTCAACTACATTACAGTCCGAAGTTCATTGGTAGTAGGCTAGTGTCTGTAGCGGCTTAATACAACATGGTGTTCAAATCTGGACTAGGTCCCGGGGTTTTTCTGCATTTGCGGTTTCCTCGTTAACAAAACTTCTGGTGTCTGTGTTATTTCTTTTCCGCATTATATATTTTGTTATATAATTGAAATATCACAGGTTGTGCGTTGAATCGATCAATTGGAAAATCCAACCTTTGGTTGTTGATTGAAATTTATTGATCCTTGAACATTGGTCTTTGGTATCGTTCAACTTATTTCTCTTGTATTCAATCAGGCTCGCAAATTCCTATTTGTTTGATTGCGGGTTGAATTGAGAAATTGAGATATAACTCTTTGATATACTTTTTCTTAAGATTGAGTCTGACTGTCTAGTTGATTCTCTTGAAAGTATATTTGAGTTAGTCCATATAGATTGCAAAGCGAAATATTGGATGAGGTTGTTAGACCCCCGTTTTTTCAATTGGTATCAAAGCAGGCAAACACGTTTAAGACCTCATAAGTCTGTGTTTGTAGTGATCTGACTCTATGGACAGAAGTGCTATCTCAATAAACGTACCACCAGTATCCGATGGCTATATTCCTCCGGTTATTACAATAGGTACTGTAACTGTTCCAAAGGATATTGGTGATTATGATGCTGCCGAGATTCTTGCTGCAAAGCAAAATTCTGACGGGTTGAATGCAATCATCCATGTCATTACCCCATATCTCCAGCACCATGTGACTAAGTGCACCCGGTTTAAAGATGCTTGGGATATCTTAGAAACCATATTTGAAGGGAATACCCGTGAAAAAGAAGCTAGGCTTCAAAACTTAAAATCTGATTGGGAAAACCTTCGTATGGAAGATGAAGATTCATTTGATGAGTTTAATCACAAAGTGTGTGAAATTGTTAATGCATCTTTTGCGTTGGGTAAGAATATTCCTGAAAAGGACATTGTGATGAAGATTCTCAGATCGTTGCCATATAGATACGATTCTAAGAAACACGCCATCGTTGAGGGAAATAACCTTGATACTCTTTCCAGAAACTCTCTGGTTGGAAAGTTAAAAATACTTGATCTTGAACAAAACACAGTCAGAAAATCTGCGTTCAACGCTGTGACCAACACAAGTGAATCTTCTAACTTGTCTTTGGCTGATGAATGTTATTTCAATCATGTTGATTTTGATAAATCACTGATAACACAAAAGATCAAGGATATTGTAAAAAGAAGCAAAAGATGTGATAAACGTCTCTCTTTAGTTAATGCTTCAGATGATTCAATATAAGAAGAATCTTCCCTGGTTGTTAACATCTTGCATACTTCCGATGTGTGCAATGGATTTTCAGCTCGTGCAACAGAAACCTCCACCTACTCAAATTATGATTCAGAACTTGAGTCTGACACAGAGAATTTTGAGTTCTTGGATAAATGTGAAGAAATACACCAAGAAAATCTTCAACTAAAGGCTTTGTTGAAGAAACTTGAATCATCGCTCCAAGTGAAAAATCTTGAGATAGATTGTCTTAATGATGAATTCACCAGAACCATGTCTCTAAAGAAAAGAGGGATTAATACTCTTAAGGAAGACCTGCAAAGGTTATCTGGAAGTTCTGACAAAATATCAACAATGTTATTCGGTCAGAAGTCCTTTGGGAACACAAATGGTTTAGGGTTCAAAAGCAAAATTGTATGCACAAACAACTCCTTTGTTCGGAACCATCTCGGAACAATGGATGTTGAATGTTGTGATAAACAGGAGGCAATTCAACAGAACAAAAAATATTTATTGATTTGTTTGTTTTGTAGAAATGCAAATCATGTTCAAAGTAAGTGTTAGAGATTCAAGAGGAACGGCAAACGAATTGCCAAACTTCAAAAGGACATGCAAATGATGAATCTGGCTTTGGAAAATCAACAGGGTTCTCCTAAAACAAGAAGAATCCGAATAGTACCAGATTCAAACGAGGTAAGAAATATGTTTATACAACAAACCTTGATAAGACACCATGTGGTAAAATATGTGAGGATTCAACTCACTCAGTCACTGTCTAATACTAGTGACGTCTGCATCCTCATCTTTAACTTGAGAAAATGAGGTTTGCTTCAAGGTTGCTCAAATTTTGTATATCTTTTAATTTATTTATTTTTTAATTCCCAAATTAATCATCATCAACAGAAATGAGTTTACAAACATTGGATGGAAGCCTGGCAACAAGCTGGGCTCCAATCCCTTTTTGAATAACAACACATATCATATGAAATATGAAATCTCCATCAATAACATTCTCATCATGACTGGACATATAATTTCGCAGCCTTTTCAAGAACTCTACAATATGACTCCCTAACCCTCCCAAGGTAGTAAAGGAAAGAACACCAAACCCCAGCCTCTGACTTGTACATTTCTCAAGGTACTTGGCCCTTTTCTTTAAAACCGCGTTATCAATTGCCCGACCAATAACAAAATTACGCTCTCAGTCACCTGTGAAGGGGGAGACACCCGTAACATCCAAGCACATATCATGGCCACTATCCCACCCATACACAAAGATATCCGCAGGTCGTAAGGCTACTCCATTGTCTGCGAGGATCCCCAAATCCACTTCCTTCCTGGCTGAAACACCCGCTCGATATCAAATGTCCTCAAAAGTATCACAGACAATATCATGCATGTATTTGAGCCCGACCCCTTTATTGCATTGCAAGGCATAATCCCCAAAGATATCCATAACTTTTCCACAGCTAGAACACAAATCTCCATCCTCAAAAAGGGGGATCCCAAGTCTATAACGCACAACAACACGAAAATTTCTTGAACCAATTGTTTGATTGAGCCCATCAATAGGAATCGCCAACAAGTAATCTTGAGCATATTTGACTTTATTACTCTGCCAGAGAGCTGAATCACGCGTAGTCATAACAAACTGGGTGAATATATTCTTCTTTACCACATCAAAATATTTAATTGCCAAGGAGCTCATATAGTGTGGGGAAATATCATCAATACACAAATAAGAATCATTAATACCACAAACCTTTTTGTAGAGAACTAGCGCATGCTTAAAACTGGGGCTAGGAACGGACACCTCAGCATGTCTCAAAATATTACCCTGCTAAGAACTAGTCTGAAAGCAAGAAGCAAAATAGCAGTACTGCATCGTGTCTTCCATAGTGTACAAACCCAGTCTTCCATCCTTAAGGGGGAGCGTAGCCAACCTCTGCTGTAAAAGACCAAAACCTGGCCCATCCCCAGTAACCAACAACCTAAGGAACTGCTTAAGGTGATTGTCAAAGACCACCTGTGCCTCATCCAAATACTCAGGCTTAGAAGTTCGCATGGAAAAGTATAACCTAGAGACAGCATAATAATTCCTCAACAAAAACAACTCCCCCTGAGGACCGTTCAGTTTCTGTAGAGCATCCATCAAAGCAATAGTCTTATTTGCTCTGTTAACCACCATATATCTACAAAACTGAGGATCCAAGCTAACATGCCCACTCAATAACTTAACACCAATGGAAGGCCGGCGTATTTAAAAAGGAAAAACCCCCTCAACTAAACCTCTGCTATCAACCGAAGGCCAAAAAATCTCAGTTTTAGAGACGTTGGGGTGTAAGCCCAACGAAGCACCCTCCTGCTGAATAATGTCCAAAGATCTGGCAACCATTATTGTGTCTCCAACTATGGTCTCATCATTTAAATACCATTCCTGAAGGTCCAAGGAGCAACGCTCTGCAATTTTGCAGATAAGGGGATGTAAAGTCAAAACAAATAGCAGGGGCCCAAGCGGGTCATCTTAATTTCTTATTTTTGTTAAGAAAATACTATCTTGTTAAAATAGATAATGGATAATAAACCATAAAAGACTTGTTCAATGTTCTTCTAGGGTTTGGGTGTCCATATGGATATTTATAATAATTTGTAATCAAAGTTTCCTTCACCTTTTCTCTATTTGAAAGATACAGTTTCATGGCTCCTGTAACTAGAAGTACCACAAAAAAAGGATGCAGTCGAAGCAGTTAACGTGTATCTATGTGAAGGAATCACTTTCTCAAGAAAGGAAAAAAGAGAGATCTACAAATGATGGAGAAGGTTCTTCCTCTAACTACCTCTTGTGTGTTTGTCATTTTGATTATAACTTTAGAGGCATGGTGAAAAATTTCATCAATAAAAGAAATGATTTGAAATCTCAAATCGTTTCCTCTTTAGAACAGATAACTCACTATGAACAAATGTTGTGTCTAACAAAGAAAACCTTGTGTGATATAAAAAGAGAACTTAGTGAGTTGGCTGATATTTATGAAGATTTAGAGGAATTGAACGATCCCATAATCAATGGTTTTTTCAATAATGAGAAGGAATTCTCAGTAGATGCTCTGAGAAAGCTTTACAATGTCTAGGAAACTTCTTATGAGAATTTATTCTTGTGTTTTTAAGAAGGATAACTAGGGTTTGGAATAGAAATTATTGTGAGTACACATAGCTATTTCCAACGATTTTCATCTTGCAATGTTTTTAGATTTATTTATTTAAATTCTAAAGTTTATTTGGAATATGATTTTGCAGTATTAATCTTTATGGTTTGATATATTGCAACTTATTATGGGATATGTGTGTTTGCATCCGTGAACTATGATTGTCCCATACATGGTCAAAACTTAAGTCTTTCATATGTCTCTATGCAAATATTGATAAAAGATTGAATGAACTTTTGACAAACAAAATTTAAGCCTATTATGTCATTATGCAAATATTGATGGAAGATAGGATGGACTTTTGTTTACAAAGATTAAGTCTATTATATGTCATTGTGAAATTAGTGATGAAAAATAGAATGAATCTTTAATTATTATGCAGTATTGGTCTTTCCCTGATCCACATCTTGGTGTAAATACTGTGCGGCTCCGTAAGTTTTCTTATGTGAGCATTTACGATTAAATTAATCATGGGTTCTCTTGTGGTTAATTTAATTGAGTATTTTGGATACAAAACTCATGTTTCATGAGATTTGTTAATGTACAAAGAAATCTTCTTTTCTTTTAAAAGCAAGGTCGCTCTTGTTGTTCCTTTTGGAATGAAATTTTATGTGGGAGAGTTCTTAATTGAACGTATGCTTAATTGCCAAATCTTTGTGGGGAGTGCGGCTGTGGAATATTATAGGGGTTATCTTGTATCTTTATAAAATCCTTAATGAATGCATTTAGTTTCGGCTATATGATTGCATCTAAATAATTTGATATGTGCTTCTCTTTTGGTCATGAAGTGTCTCTATGGAAATTTCATTATGATCCCATTAATGTTCGTACTTTTGCCAATTTTTATTGACAAAAAGGGGGAGAATTAATGTGTAGTTCACACTACAAATACATATGGTTTACGGATCATTATGTAAGAGGGAGTGGTTTTCATGGGAGATGAAGTATTGACTAAGGGGGAGTGATACATATCACCATAGTATTGTGCCGAAGTTGTGATACAATTGAACTTTGATGCTGTGTAATAATACTATGACACTGTATAACAATGATTGAAAGCTACTGTTTTGTCATTGTTATAGCTACGGATCTTCAACAACGATTATGCTGAGTTGAACACATTTTGAATCATTGGAGTACTTGTAAGTGACGAAGATTTCGAGTAATATTGAAGAACCAAGGAGATCAAGCATTTGGATGAGAAGCTAAAAAGTTTATTTATTTTGTATTCCATATGTATTGATAGTTTTGTCACTAAAATTGACAAAGGGGGAGATTGTTAGAGCACTGCTCGGATGAACTCGCAAGCGTTGCTATCTCAAGCTTGTTTATCAAGTTAAGGTGCCAAAACTATAAGTCTTGATTTCTAGTCTACTTATAACTATGTCTCTGATTAGGATAGTAAGTGTAGTTGAGCTTTAGACTCCACGGCGTTCATCGAATGAAGACGAAGAACTACTCAAGGGAACTTGTGGAACTTCATCAACAAAAGGTATGTGGAGACTTGAACTTATCTATCACTCAAAAGTCTATCCATTCTATCTCCTATTTGAGACAAAAGTCGTATTGCTATATAGACTTCAATTATACACATTTGCTATTTCGAGCTGAGTTTAACTCACTTATCTATTTCTCGAAATACGTGTTGGTAAGCTTTCGCTTTAACCAAGTTTATCTTTACTCTTGAAGAAAGTCATATTGACTATTTTAATAACTTGAAAATCGCTTTGGTGCTAATAATTTGTGGATAAAAACTATTGTCATCCTCTAAGAAAGTTTCAATGATTGAAATGAGAGTTTAGAACAAGTAACCATGTTTGGATATAAACATAGTGTGTATTCACATTTGTGTAAAACCAAAAACCGGGAACTTAAGTATGTGTACCCGTAGGCGTATTGGTTGGTTGTTGGTAGTCCAGAACTAAGGTATACATACCCGTATACGTACTGGTGGAAGTTTGGGTTTTCTGCTGGAATTTAGAAGTGTGAATTGGTATGTGATAAGCACGTAAATGCTATATTCTGTACCCATATTTATATTGGTTAGGACTCGGTATTTTAGCTAATAATATTTTTTTAGTTCTTTTATAGAAAGTACAAGTGAATTGGATCGTCCAAAGATAAATAGCTAAATAGCTTTGCGGCAGGAATTACCAAAGTGCTATCAGAATCAGACAAAAAGAGCTTACTAATTCACGTCCAGAAACATGAAAGCACTGGTGGGGTTATATACATTAGTGGGCTAAAGATTCCCAATGTTTGGCAAGCACCTGACGTGCACTACAAATTGTGAGACAGTATCTCGAGCAGCAGTCGTCATCGGTCTTAGATTTTGAGCAGCAAGATGGAGATTTCCATTGCTGCAACAACAAGAAATGACCGGGAGATATTGAAGACTTTACTGGCGAGGGAATAGGTGATGCTGATTGAAGGTATTATAAGGCATGAGAACAAATGGGTTTTGAGAAGAATAAGAAGGCTTGAAGTGGACTTGAATGGCAGCAATGGTTCCTCTCTAACATGTACCAGTGGTGTGTGCTTCCTTATGTCCTAAAACAGCTGACTACGATGGATTTATGGTGCAATATCTTGGCTCAACATCAGACGGGAGATTTGCAGGCAGTGATAATTTCTAGATATGAACTGAGTTCGTCGTTGGGTTTACATTGAAAGCTCGTGAGAAATCGAGAGAAGTGGAAGTGAAGATGAGTGTTATTGTTGGTGTTGGTTTGTTGGTCATCAGCTGGTTGCAGCTGCTATCAAATGGAGACACAAATGAAGACGAGATCGAGATGTAATACTAATTGCTAGTAATACAAAGTTACAAAGTTCATGGAGATGAATCGAGAAGAGAACATAACTAATGTTACTGCCATTTGAGTAAGAATTAAGGGGGCGAAGCAAATGCCGCTGGTGGTCAATGGATGGGAGTTGCGTGAGGCTGAAAAGCTTGAGTTGCTGCAGTCATCAATGGTGCTAGTGGTGATCGGATTCCGACCAAAGATATTGAAATCTGTAACGATGGCTGGTTGGGTCCTGTATCGGATTTTGCATCGAGAAGAATATTTAGCAGCAGCGTCGATGGAAATCCTGAGAGTTTTTTGTCGTGTTTGGATCGAACTGGTGTTGTGTGGATTAGTTGGTTGAGCTATGCAACCAGCTGTGGTCGAGTTTTAGAAGGACTGAAGATAGAAAAGATTAGTGTCGTGTGGTGCTGTTCGTTTAGTCAGCTGATGCTGTAGCCAGGATCGATGGTCAGAGAATGAGAAAGGTGTTGTGGTCGGATATAGAAAGGAATGGTGGGCTGAGTCTCGGTGAGGTTTTGGATTGGGCCGTTGGCTTGGTGGTCCTAGTCCGAATTCCAACAACAGCTTATAAGAAGTGAAAACTACAGGGACCATTCTCCCAGATTTTTTCACTGTCAAACCCACGGACAGAAAAATTCAGGCGCGCACCCATTTTCCCGTAAAAAATTCGTAGCAGACCCATAATTTATGAAATTCTGCTTCTCAGTTTTTAAAAGGCCAAACTACCCTTTTCTTCGAGCGACGAACAGAGAGAAGCGAGAAGAAAACAATGGTGAACTCCGATTCTTCGTTTTTAACATTTGGATTTTTCTCTTTGTCAAATCTTTTCCCAAATCCTTTTCTGAATAATCTTCTCAATAAAACTAGGGTTTCTGTCTCAAAATCTGCGGTTTAAATCTGGAGATTTTGGGTTTATGTTGTCTTTGATTATTCGAGAAGTAAAAAGAAATTAAAATTGAAATTGAAAAGGGTAAGAAGTGTGTTGCAGTATTTCGATATCAACTGAATTGGAAATTTTCATACCTTATTTGTCTCCATGTTTTTGATCTCAATCGGAAATTTATGATTAGATTTGAATTAAAGAGGTTATGCATAATGTCTTATGCATAACATCAGTTTTGTTTAGATGCATAAAACATTATGCATTATTTTGTTTTAGCTGCATAATGTCTTATGCATTACTTTTTCACTTTTCTGGTTATGCATCAGTTTTGTTTAGATGCATAAGACATTATGCATTATTTTGTTTTAGCTGCATAATGTCTTATGCATTACTTTTTCACTTTTCTGGTTATGCATCAGTTTTTTTTAGATGCATAATACATTATGCATTATTTTTGTTTTAGCTGCATAATGTCTTATGCATTACTTTTTTTCACTTTTCTGGTTATGCATCAGTTTTTTTTAGATGCATAAGACATTATGCATTATTTTGTTTTAGCTGCATAATGTCTTATGCATTACTTTTCTCACTTTTCTGGTTATGCATCAGTTTTTTTTTAGATGCATAAGACATTATGAATTATTTTGTTTTAGCTGGATATTGTCTTATAAATTACTTTTTTCACTTTTCTGATTTATGGATTTTTATGCACGTGCATAATGTCTTCTGCATCATTTTGTTTAGTGCATAAGACATTATGCCATTATTATTTCTGCATAAAACATTATGCATTATTTTTGTTTTAGCTGCATAATGTCTTATGCATTACTTTTTTCATTTTTCTAGTTATGCATCAGTTTTGTTTAGATGCATAAGACATTATGCATTATTTCGTTTTAGCTGCATAATGTCTTATGCATTACTTTTTTTCACTTTTCTGGTTATGCATCAGTTTTTTTTAGATGCATAAGACATTATGCATTATTTTGTTTTAGCTGCATAATGTCTTATGCATTACTTTTCTCACTTTTCTGGTTATGCATCAGTTTTTTTTTATATGCATAAGACATTATGCATTATTTTGTTTTAGCTGCATATTGTCTTATGCATTACTTTTTTCACTTTTCTGATTTATGGATTTTTATGCACGTGCATAATGTCTTCTGCATCATTTTGTTTAGTGCATAAGACATTATGCCATTATTATTTCTGCATAAAACATTATGCATTATTTTTGTTTTAGCTGCATAATGTCTTATGCATTACTTTTTTCATTTTTCTGGTTACGCATCAGTTTTGTTTAGATGCATAAGACATTATGCATTATTTCGTTTTAGCTGCATAATGTCTTATGCATTACTTTTTTTCACTTTTCTGGTTATGCATCAGTTTTTTTTAGATGCATAAGACATTATGCATTATTTTGTTTTAGCTGCATAATGTCTTATGCATTACTTTTCTCACTTTTTCTGGTTATGCATCAGTTTTTTTAGATGCATAAGACATTATGCATTATTTTGTTTTAGCTGCATATTGTCTTATGCATTACTTTTTTCTCTTTTCTGATTTATGGATTTTTATGCACGTGCATAATGTCTTCTGCATCATTTTGTTTAGTGCATAAGACATTATGCCATTATTATTTCTGCATAAAACATTATGCATTATTTTTGTTTTAGCTGCATAATGTCTTATGCATTACTTTTTTCATTTTTCTGGTTATGCATCAGTTTTTTTTAGATGCATAATACATTATGCATTATTATTTTTTTAGCTGCATAATGTCTTATGCATTACTTTTTTCACTTTTCTGGTTATGCATCAGTTTTTTTTAGATGCATAAGACATTATGCATTATTTTGTTTTAGCTGCATAATGTCTTATGCATTACTTTTCTCACTTTTCTGCTTATGCATCAGTTTTTTTTTAGATGCATAAGACATTATGCATTATTTTGTTTTAGCTGCATATTGTCTTATGCATTACTTTTTTCACTTTTCAGATTTATGGATTTTTATGCACGTGCATAATGTCTTCTGCATCATTTTGTTTAGTGCATAAGACATTATGCCATTATTATTTCTGCATAAAACATTATGCATTATTTTTGTTTTAGCTGCATAATGTCTTATGCATTACTTTTTTCATTTTTCTGGTTATGCATCAGTTTTTTTTAGATGCATAATACATTATGCATTATTTTTGTTTTAGCTGCATAATGTCTTATGCATTACTTTTTTTCACTTTTCTGGTTATGCATCAGTTTTTTTTAGATGCATAAGACATTATGCATTATTTTGTTTTAGCTGCATAATGTCTTATGCATTACTTTTCTTGTTATGCATCAGTTTTTTTTAGATGCATAAGACATTATGCATTATTTTGTTTTAGCTGCATATTGTCTTATGCATTACTTTTTTCACTTTTCTGATTTATGGATTTTTATTCACGTGCATAATATCTTCTGCATCATTTTGTTTAGTGCATAAGACATTATGCCATTATTATTTCTGCATAAAACATTATGCATTATTTTTGTTTTAGCTGCATAATGTCTTATGCATTACTTTTTTCATTTTTCTGGTTATGCATCAGTTTTTTTTAGATGCATAATACATTATGCATTATTTTTGTTTTAGCTACATAATGTCTTATGCATTACTTTTTTTCACTTTTCTGGTTATGCATCAGTTTTTTTTAGATGCATAAGACATTATGCATTATTTTGTTTTAGCTGCATAATGTCTTATGCATTACTTTTCTCACTTTTCTGGTTATGCATCAGTTTTTTTTAGATGCATAAGACATTATGCATTATTATTTTTTAGCTGCATATTGTCTTATGCATTACTTTTTTCACTTTTCTGATTTATGGATTTTTATGCACGTGCATAATGTCTTCTGCATCATTTTGTTTAGTGCATAAGACAATATAAGGGAAAATTTAGCTGCATAACTTTTTTTCTGTTTCTTCTACTTGATTTTTTCTTCTTCGTCTGTTTCATCCATTTTTGTTGAAATGTATTCTAGGGTTTAGTAAAAAATGATTTACTTCTTTGAATCATCGATTTTAAATGACTTATTTCTTTAAATGATGGAGAAAAAATCTTTGCAGATCCGTTACAGAGATTAATGGAGGAATAGGTAAAGAAACCGGCGGAGAAGAAAACAAATTATGCCCAAAAACGATGAAGGGTAATAGAGTCTTTCAGTACGTTTTAAATATTTTTAAATAATTATGGGTGCGACTGTATCAGAAATTAATTGTGGGCCTGGCGGTAAGAATTTTTTTTTTGGGCCTGCGCCTAAGTTCCCCTTATAAGAATCGAGAAGAAGAAAAACAAAAATGGAGGACAGGCTGCGGCTGCAGAGCGGTCTAACCAAAACTAGGGTTTGCCGTTTGTGTTACCCATTTTCATTTTGATTAGCTATTGATTTAGATTTGTTTATGGTTTTAGGGAAAGCCATGTCGAGCTAATCATGTTATGGTGAAAGGATGAACTTGTAGGTTGAATTATATGTATTTTTGAATAAGGGTTTTCTACCGTTGAACTTAATGCTAATGTTTTGTCTCTCTATCAATGTTTTATCTTCTAGATATATTTTTCATGTTCTACGCTATGTATAGTCCATAATTAGATTAGTAAAAGAACTCATTGAACCTTAGCGATAATTGATTTATGAATATTCCTTGACTCTTCATGCCATGTATGATTAGTGCTTAGAAATTCTACCTTGAGGTGAGAATAAACAATTATTTTGATAATTATTGTCAAAGATTCTTTAACGTAATGTCTTCCATGGATGAGTAGCTAGGTTTGCAATTCTACATGAGTAAAATTGAGACCCTTTGTGAATGAATGCAAGTAACTCACCTACAACGGATTCCCGGATCCTTAACATTATCACATCTTTGGTTACATATTCTATTACTTGTTTTCATAATCTTCGTCACCAATTCATAATTCTGTGAAATATGTAATTTGATTGTTTGATTCGATATTAGACAGTAGTAGTATTTTCACACTCCTCGTGGAAACGACCTGTACTCGCCATTGTTCTACTAGTTAGACACTGTGCACTTGCAGTATTTTATCGTAGGTTTTCAACCTACCAAGTTTTTGGCGCCGCTGCCGGGGAGTGGCTGCTAAATACTCTATGATTGATATATTTTTGTACATAATTTTTTTTTTTTTCTTTTAGATTTCTTTGGTACTTTTTACGCAGTTTGTTTGATATTTTTTAGGTACCTTAGTCTAAAAGTGTGGCGATTGATACCACTAGCGGGCGAAAAGAAAGTATGCACTCGCAAGGTTTTTCTAAGAATCAATTGGAGGATCCACTAGAGGTTTGCTTAGCTCATTTTTGGTATGATTTTGATGATGATAGTGTAATTTGTGAAGTCAATGCCTTATTAGACTCCACACCACTGCTAGACACTATTAAATAGAAGCCCAAACTTGAACCTCTAGTTTTGCCCGAGCTTCGACTAGTTCCATCAGTCAAGAAAGCTCCGACTTTGACCCTTAAGCTATCAAGTTATGATTGTTTTCATCTTGATAATATTAATAATGAAACCGTTATGGATGAGAATGGGTCTATTAGTTATGATATTATTTCTCCAGCGAGACCTTGTTTAGCGAGTGAATTTGAACTAATATCTACCGAGCAAGTTATCTCATCGGACTTAGAACCCGATTTAGGGAGTACAACAACTGTTCAATTCTTTAAAGGATTTTTACTAATTATCTGCGAACCTGATTTACTTCATATTCAAGGCTCAAATTATGTTTTGAATAAGATTGAATCCAGTTTTAGCTCTCTGGGTACTAATCATTGTTGCTGCAGGATCATCCTTTCATCTGACCGGATTAGTTGGGTTGATCCTCAACTTTTCAAGCTCTACATGTATGATTGCCAGCTTACTTTGAGGTACTAACCTCACCTCGTTTGAGAACGTGCTACTGAAAGCAGGGAAACAAATACCTTTCGCTTCATGGGAGTCAACCTATCAGATTTGTTCCCTTTTCTCTATTATTTTTATTTTTTATTTGTTTACTTTTTGCATTTTACGATTTTCCACCTTAATTTCTACGTTGGATGAGTCAATTACATTGAGGACAACGTAATGTTTAAGTGTGGGGGAGTGACACTTTCGTTAGGAATTTTGATTAAAAAAATGCATGATATGACCAGCTGTGTAGCGGGTTATTTTCTTTTTCTTGCATGTTATGACCAGCTGTTTAGCGGGTCTACAATTAAAAAAAATGATCAGCTGTGTAGCGGATCTAAAAAAAATTAAAAAAAATTAAGTTGATATGACCAGCTGTGTAGCGGGTCTCTCTCTCTTATTATATGATCAGCTGTGTAGCGGGTCTTCTTCTGTTTTGCTTGAGGACTAACAAAATATAAGTGTAGGGTGTTGATAAGCACGTAAATGCTATATTCTATACGCACATTTATATTAGTTAGGACTCGGTATTTTAACTAATAACATTTTTTAGTGCTTTTATAGAAAGTACAAGTGAATTGGATCATACAGAGATAAATAGCTAAAGTAGGAGCTAAATAGCTTTGCGGCAAGAATTACCAAAGTGCTATCAGAATCGGACAGAAAGAGCTTACTAAGCTGCTTACTAATTCACATACAGAAACATGAAATCACTGGTGGGGTTATATACATTAGTGGGCTAAAGATTCCCAATGTTTGGCAAGCACCTGACGTGCACTACAAATTGTGAGACAGTATCTCGAGCAGCATTCGTCATCGGTCTTAGATTTTGAGCAGCAAGATGGAGATTTCCATTGCTGCAACAACAAGAAATGACCGGGAGATATTGAAGACTTTACTGCCGAGGGAATATGTGATGCTGATTGAAGGTATTACAAGGCATGAGAACAAATGGGTTTTGAGAAGAATAAGAAGGCTTGAAGTGGACTTGAATGGCAGCAGTGGTTCCTCTCTAACATGTACCAGTGGTGTGTGCTTCCTTATGTCCTAAAACAGCTGACTACGATGGATTTATGGTGCAATATCTTGGCTCAACATCAGACGGGAGATTTGCAGGCAGTGATAATTTCTAGATATGAACTGAGTTCTTCGTTGGGTTTACATTGAAAGCTCGTGAGAAATCGAGAGAAGTGGAAGTGAAGATGAGTGTTATTGTTGGTGTTGGTTTGTTGGTCATCAGCTGGTTGCAGCTGCTATCAAATGGAGACACAAATGAAGACGAGATCGAGCTGTAATACTAATTGCTAGTAATACAAAGTTACAAAGTTCATGGAAATGAATCGAGAAGAGCACATAACTAATGTTAATGCCATTTGGGTAAGAATTAAGGGGGCGAAGCAAATGCCGCTGGTGGTCAATGGATGGGAGTTGCGTGAGGCTGAAAAGCTTGAGTTGGTGCAGTCAGCAATGGTGCTAGTAGTGATAGGATTCCGACCAAAGATATTGAAATCTGTAACGATGGCTGGTTGGTTCCTGTATTGGATTTTGCATCGGTAAGAATATTTAGCAGCAGCGTCGATGGAAATCCTGAGAGTTTTTTTGTCGTGTTTTGATCGAACTGGTGTTGTATGGATTAGTTGGTTGAGCTATGCAACCAGGTGTGGTCGAGTTTTAGAAGGACTGAAGATAGAAAAGATTGGTGTCGTGTGGTGCTGTTCGTTTGAGTCAGCTGATGCTGTAGCCAGGATCGATGGTCGAGGAGAATAAGAAAGATGTTGTGGTCGGATATAGAAAGGAATGGTGGGCTGAGTCTCGGTGAGGTTTTGGCTTGGGCCGTTGTCTTGTTGGTTCTAGTCCGAATTCCAACAGCAGCTTATAAGAATCGAGGAAGAAAAACAAAAGGGGAGGACAGGCTGCGGCTGCGGCTGCAGAGCGGTCTACGACAGGAAACCAAAACTATGGTTTGCTGTTTGTGTTACCCATTTTCATCTTGATTAGCTATTGATTTAGATTTGTTTATGGTTTTAGGGAAAGCCATGTCGAGCTAATCATGTTATGGTGAAAGGATGAACTTGTAGGTTGAATTATATGTATTTTTGAATAAGGGTTTTCTACCGTTGAACTTAATGCTAATGTTTTGTCTCTCTATCAATGTTTTATCTTCTAGCTATATTTTTCATGTGTGTATAGTCCATAATTAGATTAGTAGAAGAACTCATTGAACCTTAGCGATAATTGATTTATGGATATTCCTTGACTCTTCATGCCATGTATGATTAGTGCTTAGAAATTCTACTTTAAGGTGAGAATAAATAATTATTTTGATAATTATTGTCAACGATTCTTTAACGAAATATCTTCCATGGATGAGTAGCTAGGTTTGCAATTCTACATGAGTAAAATTGAGACCCTTTGTGAATGAATGCAAGTAACTCACCTACAACGGATTCCCGGATCCTTAACATTACCACATCTTTGGTTACATATTCCATTACTTGTTTTCATAATCTTCGTCACCAATTCATAATTCTGTGAAATATATAATTTGATTGTTTGATTCGATATTAGTCAGTAGCAGTATTTTCACACTCCTCGTGGGAACGACCTGTACTTGCCATTGTTCTACTAGTTAGACACTGTGCACTTGCAGTATTTTATTGTAGGTTTTTCAGCCTACCAATATGTGTACCCATACGCGTACTGGCGTAACCAAACTCGGTCCAGCTACTTAGGTATGCGTAGCCGTTTGCATACTTAAGTAGGTTACTTTCTAAAATCGGTTTGTTCATGAACTAAAACATTTATATAATAAGGAATGCAATCTTTTGCAAACCGTGGCTATGATGTTCATGAATTGATTCGAGTGAATCAAAATCGATTTTGGTTCAACTGTTACTTGTATACTTCTATGAGATCTAAGCAATTGAACAACTCTCTAACTAGTTTCATTTGAGTCATTTGAACTAGTTATTGTAAAGATGAATAAGGTTGATATGAAAATGCTCATATGGATAACCATTGGTTAATTATTGTTGAACCAACTAAGTGTACACGTTTAGGTACGGTTACTCAAACCTAAATGAAGATACATTTCATTTCTGTATAAAAAGCTAAGTTCGATATCTAACGGTTGAAAGATATTAACTTGAATCTAATCAGGTTTTCATCTAACGGCGAACATTGAATGCTTTGTTACCAAGGTAACTTAGATTGCAAACCCTGATTTGAAATCTATAAAGGAGAATTCTAGCAACTGTCAAAACCTAATCCCCACACCTCCTGTGTGATACTAGTTGCATAAGCTAGAGTCGATTCTCCTTTAACCTTAGGTTTTTCACGAAACCCTATAGGTTAACGACTTAAAGACTTCATTGGGATTGTGAAGCCAAACCCAACTATTTTTTCTGTAGTTGCGTGTTCTGATCTTGCTGTTTTCTGTCGTGATTGAGTACTATCTTCTTTAATATTTGCTCGAGATTTTATCTCCGATAGGCAATATTGAAAGTAGTCACAAACACATGTGTCTCATCGTTTGTGATTCCACAATATCTTGTTTCGTTAATCGATTAATATTATTGTGAGGTGATTGATAATATTAGGCTGTTATTTTGGAATATAAGTCCGGATTATCAATTGGTTCTTCTTCACCTTGATTTATCAAAAGACGGAACAAAACTCGTAGGTATTTCCGTGGGACACAAATTTATCTATTCAATAGACTTTTCTGTGTGATACAGATTTGTTTATCAAGTCTTCGACTTTGGTTCTTAGCAATTCTTGGTTGTGGGTGAGATCATCTAAGGGAATCAAGTGTGTAGAATCCTGCTGGGGTTCAAAGATATAAGGAGCGCAACTGTACCTTGATCAGTGTGATATTGATTAGGGCTCAACTACATTCAAGTCCGAAGTTCATTGGTAGTTGGCTAGTGTATGTAGCGGCTTAATACAGTGTGGTGTTTAAATCTGGACTAGGTCGCGAGGTTTTTATGCATTTGCGGTTTCCTCGTTAACAAAACTTCTGGTGTCTGTGTTATTTCTTTTCCGCATTATATTTTGTTATATAATTTAAATATCACAGGTTGTGCATTAAATCGATCAATTGGTAAATCCAAATTTTTGTTGTTGATTGAAACTGACTGATCCTTGAACATTGGTCTTTGGTACCGTTCAAGTTATTTCTCTTATATTCAATCAGGCTCGCGAATTCCTATTTGTTTGATTGCGAATTGAATTGGGAAATTGAGATATAACTCTTTGATATAATTTTTCTTAAGATTGATTCTTACTGTCTAGTTGATTCTCTTGAAAGTATATTGGAGTTAGTCCATACAGATTGCTAAGCGAAATATTGGGTGAGGTTGTTTGACCCCCGCTTTTTCAGTATGGTAGCGAAACAAGATATTGTGGAATCACAAACGATGAGACGAAGATGTTTGTGACTACTTTTTATCTTTCCTATCGGAGAATCAATCTCGAGCAAATCTTAGAGAAGATAGTACTCAATACGATAGCACAGGTCAAGATCAGAACACGCAACTACAGAGAAAATAGTTGTGTCAGGCTTCACAATCCTAATGAAGTCTCCAAGTCATTAACCTACATGGTTTCGTCAAAAACCTAAGGTTAAAGGAGAATCGACTCTAGTCGCAACTAGTATCACATAGAAGGTGTGGGGATTAGGTTTCCCAGTTGCTAGAGTTCTCCCTTATATAGTTTTCAAATCAAGGTTTGCAATCTAAGTTATCTTGGTAACAAAGCATTCAATATTCACCGTTAGATGAAAACCTGATTAGATTCAAGCTAATATCTTTCAACTGTTAGATCGAACTTATCTTGTTACACACAAGTGAAATGTACCTTCATTCAGGTTTGAGTAACCGTACCTAAACGTGTACACTAGGTCGGCTTAACAATAGTTAACCGAAGTTAGCTATATGAACACTTCCATATTAACCTTATTCATATTCACCACAACTAGTTCAAATGACTCAAATGAAACTAGTTATAGAGTTGTTCAATTGCTATATTCTCATAAAAGTATACAAGAACACAATTGAATCAAAATCGGTTTGATTCACTCAAATCAATTCATAAACATTATAGCCACGGTCTGCAAAAAATTGCAATCCTTATTATATAAATGTATTAGTTCACAAACCAACAGGTAAGCATACGGGTATGCATACTATGGTTCCCGGTCATGGATTACATATATGCAAGAACACATACTATGTTCATAATCCAATACTGGTTAAGTGTTATAAACTATATTTCAATCATTGAAACATTCTTAGAGGATGAAAATAGCTGTTTTCACGAATTATTAACATCAAAGCAATTTTCAAGTTATTAAAATAATCATTACGAAACATTCCAAGTCTACACCAAATGATTGTATCACACAAATCATGTAAGATGTTACTCGGCGATTTTCACATGATCATCTTTTGAATTTCGTCAAGAATATAAGATGAACTTGGTCGAAGCGAAAGCTTACTAACACATATTTCAAGAAATATGTAAGCGAGTTAAACTCAGCTCGAAATCTCAAATGTGCATAATCGAATACTATATAACAATACGACTTTTTTCTCAATGTAGGAGATAGAGTAGAAATTGAATTTCCAAGTGATAGATGAGTTCCAGTCTCCACATACCTTTTGTTGATGAAGTTCCACAAGCTCTCCTTAGTAGTTCTTCGTCTTCAAATGATGAACGTCGTGAAGTCTAATGCTCAACTACACAATATATCCTAGTCCGAGACATCGCTATAAGTAGACTAGAAATCAAGACTTATAGTTTTGATCACTAACATTGACAAACAAGCTTGAGATAACAATGCTTGCGAGTTCGACCGAGCAGTGGTCTAACAGTCTTCCTCTTTGTCAATTTTAGTGACAAAACTATCATTACATATGGATTACAAAATAAACAAACTTTGTAGATTCTCATCCAAATGCTTGATCTCCTTGGTTCTTCAACATTACTCGAAATCTTCGTCACTTCCAAGTACTCCAGTGATTCTGAACGTGTTCAACTCAACATCATAATTGTTGAAGATCCGTAGCAATAAAAATGAGAAAACAGTTGCTCTCATTCATTGTTATACATTGTCATAGTATTATTACATAGCATCAAAGTTAAATTGTACCACAACTTTGACAACAATACTATGGTGATATGTATCACTCCCCCTTAGTCAATACTTCATCTCACAATGAAAACCACTCCCCCTTACATAATGATCCGTAAACCATATGTATTTGTAGTCTGAACTACACATTAATTCTCCCCCTTTTTGTCAATATAAATTGGAAAAGGTACGAAAACTAGTGGGATCCTAATGAAATTTTCGTAGAGATACTTCATGACCAAAAGAGAACATATCAACTTGTTTCGATGATTTCACATAGTCGAAACTTAGTGTACTCGTCAAGGAGTTTATGAAGATACAAGAAAACCTCTACAATATTCCACAGCCGCACTCCCCACAAAGATTTGGCAATTAAGCACAAGTTCAATTAAGAACTTTCCCTCATAAAATATCATTCCCGAAAGAACAACAAGAGCGACCTTACTTTTACAAGAAAAGAAGGATTTCTTTGGACATTAACAAATCACATGAATTTGTATCCAAGAATATCAATTGAATTAACCACAAAGAAATGATCAATTCAATTGGCCATGCTCAACATAAGAAAACTTACGTACATACACAAAGATGTGGATCAGGGAAAGACCAATACTGCGGAATAATCAAAGATTCATTCTATTTTTCATCAGTATTTGCACAATGACATATAATAGACTTAATCTTTGTAAACAAAAGTTCATCGTATCTTCCATCAATATTTGCATAATGATATAATAGGCTCAACTGTTGTTGTCAAAAGTTCATTCTATATTTTATCAATATTTGCATACCGATATATAATAGAGTTAACTTTTGAGCAAATATGGGACAATCAAGGTTCACGGACGTAAACAACATATCCCATAACAGTTTGCAATATATGAAACCATAAAGATTAATACTGCAAAAATCATCTTCCAAATAACTTAGAATTTTTAAATAAATAAATCTAAAAACATTGCAAGATGAAAATGTTGGCAATAGCTATGTGTACTCAAAATAATTGCTATTCCAAATCCTAGTTATCCTTCTTAAAAACACAAGAATAAATTCTCATAAGAAGTTTCCTAGACAATAATTAAAAACAACTCCTATAAAGCATTTCACTTACTTTGAATACTCTTCTCATATTCCCTATATTCATCAAGCTCATCTTCGATCAGATCAATCTTGGATTCAAGGTTATCCATCTTTTACTCAAGTCTTTTGGAAGAAGATCCTAGTTCACTCTTCAGGCCACGCAATTGTTCCAAGACGAGATTCATGGTTAAAGAAAGCTTATTAAAATGAGAGACAGAAGGATTGTCATCAAGTGAGGAATCACGTTTGTCAGAGCACATCTCATTATCAGAAGAATCGAAACGAACCTTCTTAGAGGGAAAAAGAACAGTCTAGACATCACTTTCTTTGCTTGAAAGACTTGATGAGGACATGATAGAAGAGATAAATGAAATGCTCTCACCTAAGAGAAAACTTCATCTTAAAAAGAGAGAAGACAGGGGATAAATTTCCAAAAGAACCTTTGACCAAAACCCTAACAGAATTTGGTTATCCCCAAGAAAAGGTCTTGCAGGGAAAAACCGTTCATGTACAGAAACAATTCTTGGCTCAATAATCAAAAAGGCAACAAAAAGACAAGAAACAAACTAGAATAGTATTTCATCACAACCCTCTTGAAGATTATGGTTCTTGCCCAAGAGAGAAAAACAAGAACCATCTTAAACCTTATTACAGATTGTAATTTATCCAATCCAAAACAGGACTGGGTGGGAGGGGATGAAGTATTTGTTATTTCTTGTTTCTGTTTTTTCTTCATGTAAGAAGAGTTTTGTGCATCATTCTTTCTTTTCCGCACAATTTCGAATACCTTGTTTGTTGATTTTCGCAAACTATGAATGGCTTTGGAAATATTTTTTGAAAAAAAAGAAAGTTTCTTAGAAGATTTCCTTTTCTTCTTCTGAAAACTAGGTTTAACAGAGGAGAAAATTTCTTGATTCCTTGTGCATATTGTATCTAGACGATCCTTATTTTCACATAAGAGAACCAAACCATTTGGTATGTCCTTGTATTTTTCTATATCAACCTTTTCGTCAGGGTGATTTGAGAATGATATAGATTCAGGAGTGACTTGCTGATAATGCTTAAAAGAGTTAATCGAAGAGCTTCGACGTTTCTTATTAGGATCACAATTGTGAGAGATAGCAATTTATTGTCTTAAATTAAGCCGTTGACATTCAGATATTCAATCCTTTTAATCAAAGATTCATTTTTCAGTTGAAACTCTTCTGGAGAAGTAAGATTGTATATCATGTAATAATCAGGACTGTTAGGAGAACAAGCATGATTACAACAAAGAAGTTAAGAGAACTTTCACAGACATCTTCCTCAGGACAATAGTCAAGAGTATCCATCCATGCTTTAGTTAACTCACAAAAATCCTCATCAGAACTTTTGGAAGTATCATGGACACTTATATAGCACTTGGAACAAGTTTCATTATCATAGTTTTTCTGAACTTTTCTATCCTTTTTTTGATTGAATGAGCTTCCTTTTGAGATTTTCTTTTACTCTGTCGAAGAGTCTTCTTTAGATGTTGTATGAACAGTGAAAGAGTTAAATTAAAGCAATTCTCATCCCTTGTATCAATCAATTTAGGACGTTGAGACTTTTTATCAGATGTAGCAACATAGTTGACTAGCAAGTGACATTTTTCTCTTTGACTTAGTTCAAGATCAAAAATCTTTAGCTTTCCAACAAGAGTATTTCTGGAAAGAGTATAAAGGTTATTCCCCTCAATGATGGCATGCTTCTTAGAATCGTATCTAGATAGCAGCGATCTGAGAATTTTCATCACAACGTCCTTTTCAGGAATAGTCTTACCCAACACAAAAGATGCATTAACAATTTCAGATGCTTTGTGATTAAACTCATAAAATGAATCTTCATCTGTCATACGAAGGTTTTCCTAATCATAATTTAGGTTTTGAATCCTAGCTTCCTCTTCACAGGTATTCCCTTCAAATACGGTTTCTAAGATATCCCAAGTATCTTTAGACCGAGTGCACATAGTCACATGGTGATGAAGATCTGGGGTAATGGCATGGATGATAGAATTTAACCCGTCAGAATTTTGCTTTACAGCAGAATCTCAGCAGGTTAATATGCAGCAATATCCTTTGGAACAGTTGCATCGCCTACTGCAACCGGAGGATTATAACCATTAACAACATAAACCCATGATTAAAAATTATGCGCTTGAAGACGCATAGAAATTTTCCACCATAAGTAATTCGAGTCATCGAAGACCGGTGGTACATTTATGGAGATAACACTTCTATATATATTCAGATCACTACAAACACAGACTTATAAGGTCTTAAACGTGTTTGCCTGCTCTGATACCAATTTAAGTGGGGGTCTAACAACCACACCCAATATTTCGTTCGGAAATCTGAATGGACAAACCCCAATATACTTTCAATAGAATCAACTAGACATTTAGACTAAAGCTATAAAAAAGTTATCAAAGAGTTATATCTCAATTTCTCAATTCAATCTGCAATCAAACAAATAGGAATTTGCGAGCCCGATTGAATAAGAGAAATAACTTCGATGGTATCACAAACCAATATCCAAGTGTCAATCAATTCAATCAACAACCCAAAGGACGGATTCAAGAACTGATTGAATTTAACGCACAACCTGTGATATTTCTATTATATAATAACAAAATATAATGCGGAAAAGAAATAACACAGACAGAAATTTCTTAATGAGGAAACCGCAAATGCATAAAACCCCCGGGACCTAGTCCATCTTAGAACACCACACTGTATTAAGCCGCTACAGACACGAGCCCACTACCAATGAACTTCGGACTTGAATGTAGTTGATCCCTAATCAATCTCACACTTATCAAGGTACAGTTGCGCTCCTTACGTCCCTGAACCCCAGCAGGATTCTAAGCACTTGATTCCCTTAGCTGATCTCACCCATAACTAAGAGTTGCTACGACCCAAAGTCGAAGACTTGATAAAAAAATCTGTCTCACACAGAAAAATCTGTAGAATAGATAAATCTGTCTCCCACAAACAAACCTATGAGTTTTGTTCCGTATTTTGATAAATAAAGGTGAACAGGAACCAATTGATATACCAAACTTATATTCCCGAAAAACAACCTAAAAATATCAATCACCTCACAATAATCTTAATCGTATGGTAGCAAAACAAGATATTGTGGAATCACAAATGATGAGACGAAGATGTTTGTGACTACTTATTATCTTTCCTATCGGAGAATCAATATCGAGCAAATCTTAGAGAAGATAGTACTCAATACGATAGAACAGTGCAAGATCAGAACACGCAACTACAGAGAAAATAGTTGGGTCTAGCTTCACAATCCCAATGAATTCTCCAAGTCGTTAACCTACAGGGTTTTGTGAAAAACATAAGGTTAAAGGAGAATCGACTCTAGTCGCAACTAGTATCACAAAGAAGGTGTGGGGATTAGGTTTGAAAAAGCGGGGGTCTAACAACCTCACACAATATTTCGATTAGCAATCTGTATGGACTAACTCCAATATACTTTCTAGAGAACCAACTAGACAGTCAGACTCAAAATCTAGATAAAAGTATATCAAAGAGTTAATATCTCAATCTCTCAATTTGATCTATACTCAAGCAAACGGAAATCTGCGAGTCTTTATCAAATACTAGAGAGATAAACTTGGATGGTACCAAAGACCAATATCCAAGTGTCAATCAATTTAAATCAACAACCAAAGGTTGGATATTCTAACTGATTGATCTTAACGCACAACCTGTGATATTTCAATTATATAACAAAATATAATGTGGGAATAGAAATAACACAGACACCAGAATTTTGTTAACGATGAAACCACAAATGCAGAAAAACCCCGGGACCTAGTCCATATTGAACACCATACTGTATTAAGCCGCTACAGACACTAGCCTAATAGAAACTAACTTCGGCCTGGACTATAGTTGAACCCTAATCAATATCACACTGATTCAAGGTACAGTTGCGCTCCTTATGTCTATGATCCTAGTAGGATACTACACACTTGATTCCCTTAGTTGATCTCACCCACAACCAAGAGTTTCTACGAAACAAAGTCGAAGACTTTAATAAACAAATATGTATCACAGAAACGTCTACGATGATAGATAAATCTGTCTCCCACAGATAAACCTAAGAGTTTTGTTTCGTCTTTTGATAAAATCAAGGTGAACATAAACCAATTGATAATCCGGACTTATATTCTCGAAGAACAGCCAAGAATTATCAATCACCTCACAATAATCTAAATCGTACGGTAGCGAAACTAGATATTGTGGAATCACAAACGATGAGACGAAGATGTTTGTGATTTCTTTTTATCTTGCCTTATCGGAGATATAATCTCAAGTCAATTATTCAATTGAACTCATACGACAGAAAATGGCAAGATCAGATCGCTCAACTACAAGAGAAGTAGTTTCGTCTGGCTTCACAATCCCAATGAAGTCTTTGAGTCGTTAATCTACAGGGTCTCGAGAAGAAACCTAAGGTTAAAGGAGAATCGACTCTAGCAAAACCAACTAGTATCACACAGGAGGTGTGGAGATTAGTTTTTCCAGTTGCTAGATTTCTCCTTTATATAGTTTTCAAATCAGGGTTTGCAATCCAAGTTACCTTGGTAACAAAGAATCCAATATTCACCGTTAGATAAAAAACCTGATTTAACCAAGATAATATCTTTCAACCGTTAGATCGAAACTTAGCTTGTCACACACAAATGAAATGTATTTCATTTAGGTTGGAGTAACTGTACCTAAACGTGTACACTTAGTTGGTTCACAAATAGTTAACCAATGGTTAGCCATATGAGTACTTCCATACTAACCATATTGATATTCTTCACATAACTAGTTTAAATGACTCATAAGAACTAGTTGAAGAGTTGTTCAATTGCTTAGGTCTTTATGAATAGACACAATTGAAACACAATCGGTTTGGTTTACTTGAATCAATTCATGAACAATATAGCCACAGTTTGCAAAGATTGCATTCCTTATTGATTTATTGTTTAAGTTCATAATCTTCCGATTTGAGAAATCAGCTTGGGTACGCGTACGGGTACGTGTACCATAGCTACAGGATTTGAGTTTAGAAACTCAGCAGAAATTTTTGGTCGAAAAATTCCGTGGTTACGTGTACGGGTATGCGTACCTAAGGTAACTGGTTTAACAGTTTATAAACTTACAAACTCAGCAGAAATTTTCGGTTCGAAAACTTCCGCGGGTACGCATACCCAACCTATCTCCTTCACCAATACCGTATGCTCACATATGCACACACTTGGTTTCCAGCATATGGATTTATACACTAATGTGCGAACACACTATATATGCTTATATCCATAGTTGGTTACGTAATCTCACCTCTATATTTCAATCATTGAAACATTCTTCTATAATGTTAATTATCGTCATCAAAGCTATTTTCAAGATTGAAACGTCATTATGACTTTTGTCACGGGTTAATATGAAAAGTGGTTAAAGCGAAAGCTTACCAACACATATTTCGAGAAAAAGATAGGCGAGTAAACTTGGCTTGAAATAGAAAATGTATATGAATGAAAACTATCATACTTATATGACTTTGTCTCAAGAGTAGGAGATAGAGTAGAATTTTGAGTGATAGATAAGTTCAAGTATCCACATACTTTTTGATCAGATGAAGTTCCACTGGTTCCTCGAGTAGTTCTTCGTCTTCGTAAGATGATCGCCATGGAGTCTGAAGCTCAACTACACAAAACTGTCCTAAACCGATACTTAGCTATAAGTAGTCTAGAAATCAAGACATATAATTTTGACAACTAAACTTGACAAACATGCTTGAGATAGCAACTCAAGCGAGTTCGACCGAGAAATGCTCTAACAAGGTTTCCCAGTTGCTAGAGTTCTCCCTTATATGGTTTTCAAATCATGGTTTGTAATCTAAGTTACTGTTGTAGCAAAAATGTTCCTACAACACTCCTCGAGATTTGTACAGAAATGATATGATCTTAACCGTTGGATGGTGTAAGATTAATACCTGGTGGATGATTTGTAGACCGTTGAGATGATCCACAACTTTTCCTTGTGATACGTTATTGATGATGGAAAAATCCTGCTCATCCTTTCAATGCTCTTGGCTTTCTAATACTCTTGATGAATGAAGAAAAGGAGGGGGGGTACCTGCAAGGACATTCCGATTCCTTAATGAGTAAGGGAGTTCTAAACAGGTTTTAGTGGAGAGAAAAGGATTAGAAAATGTGTAACTTACTGCTGAAATCCCTCCTTTATTTATAAGTATAGAGGGTATTCATCCAGTCAATAACCTGTCTGCATTCATTTTGACGATGTACCAGGACCAAATACCCTCCAGGTTCATCATTACTAAAATCACAATTATGTATCTAGACATTTAGAAATGTATTTGGTCCAACAATTAACCTTTATTCATTCCCTCCTTTTTGGGTGACCAGATTAATAATGTATTTGGACTAAATATATATCTAGATTAATTCTGACTTCTTGGGTTGAACAGATTCATCCCCTTTCAAGATACATTGAATGTAGTCAACTTTAATAAAGGCTAACATATTTGGTTATGGGCTTGGGTTTCAACCCATGAACCATGATTTCTGTTTAAGGCTAATGGGCCGAATACCTTATTGAGCCCATTCCATATTTATGTGGGCCAAACATCGCCCCCTCTTAATTCACAACTTGTTGGTGGATTAAGAAGAGTGTCCTAGATCAGTTGCTTCATAGTTGTACTCTGACGCCCCCAAGCTACGTGTTGAAATTATTATGTAGTCTACTTGTGAACAAGGTTGCGTTGGTGTTGCTGGGCGAGAGTTTTCTGATAGGTGTTTAAAACACCTAATTTTATAGCTAGTATTTGTGCTTTCTTTGCTACTTTTCTTGTAAATTATGTATCTTATGGTTGCTTTTGAGTATTTAGGTACTTTGGAGTCATCCAGAGCAAAAGAAAAAGAAAGTGCCCATTTGGAGCAAAAAGGGCAAGGAGGATTATTTCTCATTATTTGCTTCTATTTCTTAATTTTTGTCTGAAAAACATGTCAGCTTTAGTGATACGAATCTGTCTGAAAAGCATGACAGCTTTAACGATGAAGAGAAATTAGAGAGAAAAAGTAGATCTGAGAAGCAAGGGACGATCGTCGTTGGTGGAAGGATTAGAGGAAAAGCTTAGTGGAGCACAAAGGGGCAAAAGCGTCAGCAATTGCTATCGGGAGCCGACCAAAGGTTAAGGGGAAACTCTCTCAGGGGAATAATAAAAACAGCTAGCTGAGGTTAAGGGGTGACCATCTGTTATAGGGCATCCACTGGGGTATCTAATGAGTGGGGTGTGATTATCTAACCCTAAATCGAGAAACCAATTCTCAAACTCAATCATTTCTCACCTGAAATTGATAAACAAAGTCAGCAGCTGCTGCTACTGAACTAGATCGAGAAATTGAATTAAGAGAATGAAGAGAAGGAGCATCCGCTGCTGTTGACGATCGAGAAATTGAGTGAATTGCAGCTGAAATACAGAGAGGAGATGAAAACATTCAGAGAGATGATTGAGATCAATGGAGATCTGATGCTGTGGGGGTCGAGATTCAGAAGTGGATTTACAGACAGAGATCAAAGAGAGATGACCTAAGTTTATGTTGCTGGGTTGAGCAGAAATTACAGAAGATGGTGGTCGATATCGCAGATTTGAATTTGAGAGATTGAAGTTAAGAAATGGATTTGGAGTTCTGAAATTAGGGGTTGGAATGTGATTAACAGAGCTAGATGGGTTCGTCTCAGGTTTGATTCCTAGCTGCAGCTGCTAAGAGAGTACAAGGATGAGATGGAGATAGAATGCATGTGCTGCTAAGAGAAGAAAGCTATGAAGATCACAAAAGAAGATGGGTACTGAGAATTATGGATTAATGTTGAAGCTGATGCTGACATATAAGTGTTTCTGGGTTGGGTTGAGATGAAATGGTAATTGTGAAGCTACAGGAGTTGCAGTGATGGTAGTTCTCAGATGGTGTTGCTACTTCGAATTGGAGGAGAATGGGTTAAGTTCTGAGCTCAATTGCAGCTGAAATATGATGCTGCTCTGATCGAATTTATGTGGTTGTTTAAAAGGTTCAGTGAGGAATTCAACTGCAAGGATTTTTGGTTGAGTTCCAATCTTGTATTGCTGCCGGAAAATCAATGAACAAGACTGATACTTGATGTTGTTGCTGCCATGACTGGTGAGTGGATTTCGTAGGAGTTGATAGCAATCAACACATACGAGGAATAACTGATAGACGCATTTATGTGTATATTATAGCTCATTTGTATATATTGTTAGTGCTCGATATCGTACTTATTTGGTTATTTTATTTATTTGTAGGTGTTTTTGGAAGAATAAGGCTTTGTGGCGAAATTGGCTAAAAATGCGGCATTTGGACCTCCGTTGATAACTACCAGAAGCACCCCAGAAATACCCCGGAGGAACCTCGAAAAAGTGCGGAAAACATCCCAGAAGAATTGCTAAAGGCACCCCTAAGTTGGATAAGGGTCACCCATTTCAGGGCATGTACTAAGGGGACATCAGGATTGGATAAGGGGGACACCTTCTTCACGGTTTAAAAGAAAAATTGACGGGAGATGTTGTTGCAGTGAAGAACAGCAAAGAGTTCGAATCATTGGGTTGTTTTTATCGTGGGAATCAACTGGGCTGGACTTCATAGAGGATAAAAGACCATGTACATGTGTTTGGACCCAGCCAATTGGGCTGGAATAGCCGGAGAAACAAAACAGAACCCAAACAGGTCGCGTACGCTGATGTTCAAGTTTCAAAGATTTGTGAGAGATATTTGGGAGAGTTTGACGCTGGAAATTCATGTATTTAGTCTTGTTCACGTCTTAAGAAGAGTTTGGTACCTATTTAATAGCTAACAGAGCGTGAAAAAGCAAAACAGACGGATTATCGTTCCAACTGGCAGATAAGAGAAATCAGAGATTTGATCGAATTTAAGGGACTCTGTTGAGCTATAAATAGGTGGTTTTTAGTCTTAGTGAAAAAAAGGAGAGTTTTGGAGAGTGTTTAGAGGTCAGGAGAGATGAGAGAATCGAGTTACAGAGAGATATTGTTGCTGCTGCTGCCGCCATTGAAGACCTTCAAGAACACGAAGAACAGACAAGCTAAGGCAGTCGTTTTTCAACAGTCTTAAAAGAGAAACAGAGTGTCGTTGTTTTACATCAACAAAAATATATCGTTTACAGCTGCACTTATCTTTGTAATAGTGACGATGTAACATCATTACAGCGTTGCAAACTTCTTTTTACACTATTTCATCAATAAAAACACCTATTAAGTCATGAACACATCTTTTGATTATGTTTTTGGGATGAGGAGCTAAACCCATTAGCCGAGGCAACGGAGGAAGCCATTGTCCCGGATTAATTGGTATAATTCTATTTTTATTATTTATTTGCAATATTTTTTATATGATTATTTGCATGGAATTGAAATAGATAAATTGATTTTTATTGAGTAGTTGTGAATTATTTTGATGAAGCATGCTGGGTTTTTTTTAAACTTTTGATGTTTCATACTCTGTGATTACAATTATTACTTCAAAAATTTATTATAGGCAAATACTAGAATCACTTGAAAAGGAAAAAATTGCATGAATATTGAATAGAATTTATCATTTAATGGGACAATGGTGGAATCCAGAGTCTTGGTGTTTTTCTCTATAACTTTGAACAACTTTATTTAATTGTCTAGTTTAATTTAAATCTAAAAATTGTTTTCTTCACAAGTCTGAAAAGAACCTTTTTACCACTACTACAATCACTTTTGAAACACCATCAAATTTTTGGCGCCGCCGACGCGGATTTGTGTTTAGGTAGCATTTTTTTAGATTTATTTTATTTTTATTTTTATTATTATTTTTGTTCTTCTTTACGTTTTTGGGTTTTTTGTTTCCTTGCAGATTTTTGAAGATTGGAGCGAAAGACAATTTTTCCAAAGCTTGTGGTGATTTACTTAAAGTCTGGGAGTGAAAAGCAAAGTTAAAGGAGCAAAAGAAGAAGGTTTTCTTTATTTTGTAAAAAAGAGAAAAAAAAAGAAGAAGAGAGATTTCTGTTTTATTATTTTTTTTAGGCTTTCATTTTTATTTTTGCACTTTATTTATATTTGAACATTGGGACTGTATTTATTTATTTTTTAAAACCCTACGGAAGAGTTAATTAATTAATAAAAAAAAATATTTAAACTGTGTGGAGGGAAGGATGGTGATTACAATATCACCTCGGCCCCTCGGGTTCGCACATGACATAGGATTCGTGGCCCGAGTCGACTGCAACGGTTCATCCCCCGTCTGGTACGGGAGGTAAGTCCAATCGAAACACTCGCGAATCTCCTGCAAGCGGGTTACTGTATTCCTTAAGGTGATAATTGTTTGAGGACGAACCAGACTGTTTTTTTTATATATTCCTAGTAAAGGGAAAGGCCTGGCCTAGACAAGATAAGGGTGTGGATTTCATCACCGCTCCCTTCTTGCCCGCCTTAGGAAAACAAAACCTAACGCGAATCCAAGCTTTAAAATCTGATTAGAAAGAGACTTATAGGGTATCGAGCTTGTTAGGAAAAAATTTCGAAAGATATTGGTCACCTTTTAAGCATACTTCAAAGTTCTTGATGGTTTCTGTGAGTTGAATGCGTGACTGCGCCGCCTTATACCGGTGAGGCCTTGGGTATCAAAGCTCCACCGAGATTCCCTCGCCTTGATTCAACTTACTTTAACTCGGATTGATTCTAGAGGGGTTTGCTTAAACTGTAACGAATTCCCATTCGAGAGATAGAAGCTAGTCTAGAAACAATCTAAGTAGAGCCATCATGCTTGTTGTTTGCTAGAAATCTTTAGGTTTGTTGTGGTAGAGTCGAGTCAGCCTGCTGTGTGATTGCTAGAACCTTCCTGTTAGGATTTTTATTTCTTTTTGATATTTTTAGTGTATGCCCGATTTTGTTAGGGCTTGGAAAAGAGATACTCTAGGTCGATTGATTAGCGAAAAACCTAGTAGTTCTTCTGATTAAGCAGGGAGCTCGAAGATTCTTCTTTTGAGCCCTGTTTTTGGAAACTTCAGTTTTGAGAATCTGTCTCTTTGTGAGGAAAGTACCCCTAGTACTTCTGTTGTGCCAGCGATGGCAACTTTGAAAGATTACATGTTCCCAACTAGGACCAACCGAGCTTCGTGCATTAAATTGCCAGCCACTACGGCTAATTTCGAGATAAAACCTAGTATTCTTCAGATGATCCTATATTCTTAGGAAAAGATGATGAGAACCCTTATTTCCATATTAGGGACTTTGAGGAAATCTGTGGGACAATTAGAATAAAAGACCTTACTGATGAAGTCTTGAAACTTAAGATGTTTCCCTTTTCCTTGAGAGATAAAGCCAAGACCTGGCTGAACAACCTACCATCTGAATCCATTGAAACATGGCAGGAACTTATTGCTGCTTTCTATATGAAATTCTACCCTAAGCATAAAACTGCAGCTGTTAGGCAGAAAATTAGTGCTAGTGTGCAACAAGAGGGAGAGTCTCTTTATAGGTTTTTAGAGCGATTCAATGATCTCCTATCTCAGTGTCCTCACCATGGATTTGATAATATGAAACTCGTACAGATTATTTATGATGGTTTAGACTATTCGACCAAAGCCATGGTTGAGTCTATGTGCGCTGGTGAGTTCACTAGTAAAAATGCTGATGATGCTTTTACCTTCTTAGGAGCTATCGCTGAAAAATCCCAACAGTGGGAATCTTGTGTTGAACCCCCTAAAAGACTCTTGGTCAATAGAAGTAGCACCAATATGGTAGATACGAGTTTTGCGTCAGATGCTAAGTTTGCTGCTTTGTCCAGAAGGTTAGAAGCTTTGGAAATGGGTCAGTCTAAAAATAGGTCCCTTGTTGAACCTAATAGAGCCTCTCAAGTCTCTAGTTGTGGAATAGAGCCCGATAATTCATTTTGGGAAGGTCAGGTTAGTGAAGAACAAGCCCATGCTGTCTATAACAACGCTAGGTTTGAGAACCGTCAGAAGTTTGACCCATACTCAGAAACCTACAACCCTGGTTGGAGAAACCATCCTAATTTCTCTTGGTCTAAGGGCCAGAGTCAAGGCCAGTCTAGCAATTCTCAGCCTCCCCCAGGTTTTGTTTTAAGAACTCTTCAGGTCAAACCCAGTTTCAGAACACTTCTGAGAAAAAGATCTCTACCAGAAGAAACTCTCACTATGTTAGCAAATAACCATGACATGCTATCAAAAAACCACCTTAGATTTCAACAAGAAACTAGGCAAGAGTTGAAGAATAATTCCCAGAGTCTTGCCAAATTAGAACTTCAAGTAGGACAAATAGCTAAGTTATAAGTGAGAGAAAATGGAAGGTTCCCTAGTCATACTGATCCTAACCCCAAAGGAGAGAAATCGTACAATCATGTGAATGCTGTCACAACCCTGAGGAGTGGAAAGAAGTTGACAACAAGGTTGCCATGCCTGATAGTGAACATGTAGTTCACCCTGCTGAGCCAGAATGAGAGACTGATAGAGTCTCAAAGAGACCAATGAGGGTCCTGTTGAGCCCGGCTTTGTTCCCAGAGCCCCATTCCCACAGCTGCTAGTTCCGACTAAGAGGGAGTCCAACTTTAATGTATATTGGAGTTTTTAAGCAGGTTAATATCAACCTTCCATTATTAGATGCAATTAGGCAGATTCCCTCTTATGCCAAGTTCCTTAAGGACTTGTGTACGCGAAAGCGTAAGCTCAGTGTCCAGAAGAAAGCCTTCATAGCTAGTCATGTGAGTTCTATTATTCAGAATACCACTACTCCTAAGTATAAAGACCCAGGGTCCCCTACCATTGCTTGTACAATAGGTAAGTACCGAGTGAAAAGCATTGCTTGACTTAGGAGCCAGTGTAAAATGCCATATCATGTGTACCTTAAGCTAGGACTTGGTGAGATGAAACCTACCCAGATAACACTCAGTTAGCTGATAGGTCCGTTAAGATTCCTCGTGGTGTGATCGAGGATGTTCTATGAGGTCGACAAGTTTATATATCCTGTGGATTTTGTTATCCTAGATACCCAACCTGTCCCTGACCCAGAGAACCAAATACCGTGATTTAGGTCGCCCTTTTTAGCTACATCCAATGCGATCATTAATTGTCGAAATGGTATTATGAATTTGTCTTTTGGTAATATGACATTGAGCTGAACATTTTTAATATTAGTAAGCTACCCTCTGAACTAGATGACTCAAGCATAGAGAGGTGAACATGATAGGAACATTAGTCGAGGATCATTACCAAACACTTTGTTAGAAGATCCATTAAAGAAATGCCTAGCTCACTTTGGGATTGATTTTGATGATAATGTGATTAATGAGGTGAATGCTTTGTTAGATTCAACCCCTTTGTTAGATACTAGTAATGGATGGAAACCTAAGTTCGAACCACTACCATTTCTAAGTCTACCCTAGTTCCTTCTTTAGAAGAGCCTCCTAAGTTGGACCTAAAACCATTGCCAGATACCCTGAAGTATGTGTTTTTAGGCCCGTCGAGACTTTACCTGTGATTGTTTCTTCCGACTTGGATAGAGATCAGGAAAGTAGGCTAGTAACCGTCCTTCAAAACAACAAGGAAGCTTTAGGGTGGACCATAGCAGACATTAAGGGTATAAGTCCTACTGTTTGTATGCATCAGATTATTTAGAGGAAGATACCAAACCTTCTAGGGAGATGCAACGTCGACTAAACCCTAATATGAAAGAAGTAGTTCGAACTGAGGTTCTTAAGCTTAGATGCAGGCATTATCTACCCATTTCAGACAGTAAGTGGGTCAGCCCCGTTCAGGTTGTCCCAAGAAATCTGGTATTACTGTAGTCCAGAATGATGACAATGATTAATCCCAACCCGAGTGACCACGGGTTGGGTGTGTATTGACTATAGGAAATTGAACAAGGTCACTAGGAAGGACCACTTTCCCCTTCCTTTCATCGACCAAATGCTAGAGAGATTAGCTGAACATAGTCACTATTGCTTCTTAGATGGCTACTCGAGCTATAACCAGATTGTTATTGCCCCAGAAGACCAAGAGAAAGCCACTTTTACCTGTCCCTTTGGTACCTTTGCGTATAGACGCATGCCTTTTGGACTTTGTAATGCCCCTGCAACTTTTCAACGTTGCATGATGAGCATATTTTCTGATATAGTATAACGGTTCATAGAGGTCTTTATGGATGACTTTTCTGTGTTTGGTTCGTATTTTGATGAGTGCTTGCATCATTTGTCATTAGTTTTGACTAGGTGTAAGGAGAAAAATTTAGTGCTTAATTGGGAGAAATGTCACTTCATGGTTCGTTCAGGAATTGTTTTAGGGAATATCGTATCTTCTAAGGGTATAGAGGTAGATAAAGCCAAAGTTGATCTTATTAAGACTTTACAGGTCCCAAAAACCGTAAGAGATATTAGGTCATTCTTAGGGCATGCAGGTTTTTATCGTCGATTCATTAAGGATTTTAGCTTAATTTCTAGACCTCTTTGCAATTTGCTTGCAAAAGACGTTAAGTTTGTCTTTGATGATGCTTGTTTAGAGGCTTTTGAGAAGCTTAAGACTTTACTCACTACTGCCCCCATAGTCCAGGCACCCAACTGGAACCTACCATTTGAGATCATGTGTGATGCTTCAGATTATGCTATTGGTGTTGTGTTAGGTCAACGAGAAAACAAATTACTTCATGTGATTTACTATGCTAGCAAAACTATGAATGAAGCCCAGTTGAACTATACCACTACTGAGAAAGAACTTTTAGCCATCGTGTTTTCTCTAGACAAGTTTAGACCCTATCTCTTAGGTTCTAAGATCGCAATATATACTGATCATGCTGCTTTGAAATACTTTTTGTCTAAGAAGGATACCAAACCTAGATTTATTAGATGGATCCTATTGTTGCAAGAATTTTCTCCAGACATTAGAGACAAAAAGGGCGCAGAAAATGTAGTAGCAGATCACTTGTCTAGGCTAGTTGTTAGTTCCCCAAATGATTCCCTTCCTATAATGGATAGCTTTCCTGATGAAAAATTGTTCCTTGTCACCCAATCACCTTGGTATGCGAATATAGTGAACTATCTTGTTACTGGTCGAATGCCCCAACATTGGGGTAAACAAGATCGTTCTAGGTTTTTATCCGAGGTTAAGCACTTCTTTTGGGATGATCCTTATTTGTTTAAGTATTGCCCAAATCAGATTATTAGGAGATGTATACCGGAGAGTGACCAGTTCAGTATTATTTCCTTTTGTCATGATCATGCTTGTGGGGGTCACTTTAGTGCTAAGAAGACTGCTGCTAAGATATTGCAGTGTGGATTCTATTGGTCGTCATTGTTTAAAGACTCCCACAATTATTGTGCCACTTGTGCACGTTGCCAAAAATTAGGAACCATTTCCCGCAGGAACATGATGCCCTTGAACCCGATTTTAATAGTTGAGGTCTTTGATGTGTGGGGTGTTGACTTTATGGGTCCGTTCCCTAATTCTTTTGGTAATCTATACATCCTTGTCGCTGTAGACTATGTCTCTAAGTGGATTGAGGCAGTTGCGTGTAAAAACAATGACCATAGGGTTGTGATAGAGTTCTTGAAAGAAAACATACTTACACGTTTTGGTACACCGCGAGCTATAATTAGTGATGGAGGGTCGTACTTTTGTAATGGACCTTTTAGGCTCTTGATGAAGAAATATGGTATTACACATAAGGTAGCTACCCCGTATCATCCACAAACTAGTGGTCAGGTATAGGTTTCCAATAGGTAAATTAAATGTATTTTTAGAGAAAACAGTTAATCCTAATAGGAAAGACTGGTCGTCGAGGCTTACTGATGCCTTATGGGCTTACCGTACTGCATTTAAAACACCCATTGGAATGTCACCTTATCGTTTAGTATTTGGAAAGGCATGTCACCTGCCTGTTGAGTTAGATAATAGAGCCTATTGGGCTATTAAGCAGTTCAATTTTTCACTTGACAAGGCAAGAGCCCATAGGAAACTCCAGCTCAATGAGTTGGAAGAGATTCGTAGAGATGCGTATGATAGTGCTAAGGAGTATAAGAACAAAATGAAACTTGTGCATGATAGGAATATCTTAAGAAAGACATTTTCTCCGGGTCAAAAAGTTCTTCTGTATGATACCCGCTTACATCTTTTCCCTGGGAAGTTGCGTTCTCGGTGGACGGGTCCTTTTATTGTTCGCACTGTTTTTCCTCATGGAGCTGTGGAAATTGAGTCACCGGATGGTAGTAGTTCTTCGAAGGTTAACGGTCAGATATTGAAGCCCTTTTTGGAGCCCTTGCCTACAGGTGATGTTGTGGAGGTCCCTCTGGAGGACCCTGTTTACCCTTGATTGACCATTGAGGCGGTTTGTATGTTGTTTATTACTTTCTTCCTTAGTCTCTGTAGAAGGATTGTTACGCTTTACCCATGTACTATCTTTCCAACTTCACTCTTTACCTTTGCCTCGTGTTATTATTCTTTTGGTATTGCTCTTTCATTAGAAACATTGAGGACAATGTTAGATTTAAGTTTGGGGGTGGGGAAGAAACTTTTTGTTAGTTTTAAGTTGTAATAAATAAACTCCAGAGCCTAGAAATTTATCGTTATTAAGGAGGGCACTATCCAATCTAAGTGGATGGAAGCATTTTGATTTTAGGAGTTGAGGAACCAATCTGACTAGATGGAAACATCTATAGAGTCTATTCATAAAAGCACAAAGCTCAGGTGTTAGAAAAAAAAACATGGTAGTTTCGCCATATCCTCGTGATGGAAACATCGAAAGAATCCTGATCACTTCTTTTTGTTTTATTTTTACCATTCCTAGGGTGAAATAGAGTGACTGAGATTCCAAAAAAAAAATTGAAAAATTGAGGCCAGACCACCAGAACAACCGGAATAAATACAATAAAGTCGACCACTGGTACCCTTGTATATGCCAGCTGAGTTGACCTAGAGTTAGGATTATCGACCACTGGTTCCCTTGTATATGCCAGTGTGTTGATATTAGTCAAGACCAATATCTCAGTCCATTAGGATAGGTTCACCTTAGTCAACGTCATCCATGTACATCCACCTTCTTAATCTATCCATGTGATTGGTTGACTCCGGTTTATGATGTCCAGAAAATATCTGAGTAGAGCTCTGTCACTTTATATGAATTTTAGTATGCTTGAGTGCAAACTCGTGTACAACAATTGGAATTTCGCATCAGGGTACTTCCTCCAATAATCAATAAGTATGCCAACCAAGGAGGTTCTTTAGTGCTTTCCGAGGTTCCGCGTAGATAGATAGGGTCTGGAGTAAAGATTTTGTGGGTATATCTCTGGTAAGCCCTCCCAAGACTATAACTCGGCCACTAGGGCCACCTAGAGGTTTAAAGGCTTATTGCATACGCTAAATGCAATCGATGATGCCTGCGAAAGTGAGTTAGGATTTTATTTTGTAGTTTTGATTTGCTCGGGACTAGCAAATAATAAGTTTGGGGGTATTTGATAGACGCATTTATGTGTCTATTATAGCTCATTTGTATATATTGTTAGTGCTCGATATCGTACTTATTTGGTTATTTTATTTATTTGTAGGTGTTTTTGGAAGAATAAGGCTTTGTGGCGAAATTGGCTAAAAATGCGGCATTTGGACCTCCGTTGATAACTACCAGAAGCACCCCATAAATACCCCGGAGGAACCCCGAAAAAGTGCGGAAAACATCCCAGAAGAATTGCTAAAGGCACCCCTAAGTTGGATAAGGGGCACCCATTTCAGGGCATGTACTAAGGGGACGTCAGGATTGGATAAGGGGGACACCTTCTTCACGGTTTAAAAGAAAAATTGGCGGGAAATGTTGCTGCAGTGAAGAACAACGAAGAGTTCGAATCATTGGGTTGTTTTTATCGTGGGAATCAACTGGGCTGGACTTCATAGAGGATAAAAGACCATGTACATGTGTTTGGACCCAGCCAATTGGGCTGGAATAGCCGGAGAAACAAAACATAACCCAAACAGGTCACGTACGCTGTTGTTCAAGTTTCAAAGATTTGTGAGAGATATTTGGGAGAGTTTGACGCTGGAAATTCATGTATTTAGTCTTGTTCACGTCTTAAGAAGAGTTTGGTACCTATTTAATAGCTAACAGAGCGTGAAAAAGCAAAACAGAACGGATTATCGTTCCAACTGGCAGATAAGAGAAATCAGAGATTTGATCGAATTTAAGGGACTCTGTTGAGCTATAAATAGGTGGTTTCGAGTCTTAGTGAAAAAAAAGGAGAGTTTTGGAGAGAGTTTAGAGGTCAGGAGAGACGAGAGAATCGAGTTACAGAGAGATATTGTTGCTGCTGCTGCCGCCATTGAAGACCTTCAAGAACACGAAGAACAGACAAGCTAAGGCAGTCGTTTTTCAACAGTCTTAAAAGAGAAACAAAGTGTCGTTGTTTTACAGCAACAAAAATATATCGTTTACAGCTAAACTTATCTTTGTAGCAGTGACGCTGTAACACCATTACAGCGTTGCAAACTTCTTTTTACACTATTTCATCAATAAAAACACCTATTAAGTCATGAACACATCTTTTGATTATGTTTTTGGGATGAGGAGCTAAACCCATTAGCCGAGGCAACGTAGGAAGCCATTGTCCCAGATTAATTGGTATAATTCTATTTTTATTATTTATTTGCAATATTTTTTATATGATTATTTGCATGGAATTAAAATAGATAAATTGATTTTTATTGAGTAGTTGTGAATTATTTTGATGAAGCATGCTGGGTTTTTTAAAACTTTTGATGTTTCATACTCTGTGATTACAATTATTACTTCAAAAATTTAAAGGCAAATATTAGAATCACTTGAAAAGGAAAAAATTTCATGAATATTGAATAGAATTTATCATTTAATGGGACAATGGTGGAATCCAGAGTCTTGGTGTTTTTCTCTATAACTTTGAACAACTTTATTTAATTGTCTAGTTTAATTTAAATCTAAAAATTGTTTTCTTCACAAGTCTGAAAAGAACCTTTTTACCACTACTACAATCACTTTTGAAACACCATCAATAGCAGGGCCAGATGTGTTGTTTAAGAGAAGTTTTGAGTTGGAATTCAGCTGGAATATGACATTTCTATGTCTAATTTCTGAGGAGTTACAATGGGTGTTTACACACGGGGTTCTCGACAGATAAAGGAGATATTGTGAAGCCATGAATTCAATTGAGAGAAGCTGTGGAAGACGTGAGTTTTGTTGGGTGTTTATGTGAATCAGTGGCTCGAATTTGGGTTGGTGGATCGTTTTACAGGATATGAGCTGAACTGGGTTTGATTTGGAGCTGAATTTCAACACATAAATTAACTAGAATTGAGCTGGAGGAAGAGAATATGCTGTGAATGAGTTTACACGGGGATTCTGATAAGTTCAGGAGGCAATGAAGCTGTTAAAGAACTGAAAGTTCAGGTGGTGCTTGACTGAGTTGCGAAGAATGGCGTGAGGCTGCTAAGAGGGGTTTGAGGATGATAGCAGGTGCCTCAGCTGAGATGACTTTTGGTGATGCAATGGTCATGAAGCTGCAGAATCTGGGAATTGATGCAGTTAATCATGGTGTAGCTCAGATGGTGGATTGGCCTGTGGTTATGTTGCAGAATGTGCTGGTATTGAACTCATGGAGGTGCAACTGTAGATGGTGGTGTTGTGTGTTGGATCAAGAATGAATCTAGATGTATGTTAGGTTACAGGCATGAACTGGTACCATGTGCAGCTGTTGAATGGATTGGCAGAGCCAAGGGAAGTGGTAGATGCAGTTCAGAATGATGTTGTGTTACTATAGGCAGTGATGGCAAGAGAAGTGGAGAGATGAGAAGATGCATGATATGGTGAATGCTCAGCTGGTCATGGAGTTGCAGGTGGTCTGTGGTGAACTGCTGTTGCAGTTGGTTTGCTGCTTGACTGAATTGCAACTGAAGTGAAGGCACTGGTGGATTTGAGCAGAACTTGGATTACAAGTGGAGCTTGATATGGTAGAGATATGTAATTAAACAGGGAAGAAGAACAAGTCTGTGTTGCAGTTGTAGTGCTGGTGAAGCTACAGGCAACGGATTGAAGATTTGATCTGTGTCCGTTGTAGTTTATGGAAGTGATTTGCAGGTGGCTTGGATGGGAAATTACAAAGAATAATGTTATTCATTACATGGAAAGGAATGATGTTGTGTTGAAAGGATGCTGTTACAGAAATGAAGAAGTGGTTGTGTGAAGTGCTCAAGTTGCAGAGCTGAAATGCAAGAATGAAGCATCAACATGGCGCATGAATGAACCAGCCTGTGCAAGATGGCATTGGCCTAGCTAAGTTAGCCTCTGACTCAGACATTACTTATCTGACTAGCAGATGACTCATCCTAGACTGAGTTGACCAGATGACTCGGTTGTGACTCAGTTGACTGGCCTTGTTTTGACCCATTTGACCGGTGACCGGGTGGACTTTGCCGGTCACCTGAGCTGTTTTCCGATCATTTTGCCGGCCAATTTCCGGCAATGGTACCAGCTTTCCGGCGACATGTTTTTGGCAGAATTTCTACATGAGTTTTTCTCACATATGGGAATTTTTATCTAATGGACTTTGAAGACTAGGCCTAATTTTGGGAAGCAAAGGATTATAAAAGAAAGACTTCTACGACTTGGATATCACGTATTATTTTCTACTTGGAGCTTTGGAGATAACTTCTTCTAGGGTTTGCTTTCGTTTGTTTTCATCTTCTTTATTTTATTGATTATGATTATGATGAACTCCATTATTATGAGTAACTAAATACCACTATTGGTTATGGGATAAAAGTTGATTTCTCAAATATGTTATTTGAATCTATGGATTAGTTTTATCTCAATATTTTATTGTTTATGATTCATGGTCTATATTGTTATAGGATTTGATTGTTTGATTGGTTGAGTCCGGAATCAATCCGATTTGCATTCATTCTAAAGCTATATTGGGGTTTTCAATACGAAAAAGTTGTTTGTCCCTGATTTTAAGTAGCATAATTGTGGGTAGTGCTTGTAGTGATATATCCTACTAGTCACATATGAATCATAACCTTGGTTAAATCGAATTAGTGCTACACGTTTGATTGCTTTGATTAGTCTTATTCCATAAATCTTAAAGTTTTAGGGAGTTAAACTTAATTGTGCTTTTACACTTTGGATTACTTTCTAGGAAGAATTCACATATGCATCTTTTAATGTGGTTGTGATGAAATTAGGGAATTAGCGGGATATTCTTGCGATCAAGGTATCCTAGGGCTTTTAATAGATGAGAGATTAAAATATCAATTCTAGTCATTGATGAAAATACATGTTTGTGAATGATACTATCCCGTGACCAATATCTTCTCCTTATTGATTATTCAAATTATCTTTATTGCTTTCAATTATTTTATTTGCTTTGCTAAAACAACAAAAATCCCCCCTTGGTTATCTTAGAAACTGAAAATTACATAACAACAAAAGCCTCTCTGTGGATATGAACTCTTTCCTACCACTTACTATATTATTGTAGCTAAGTAAGAAATTGAAATTATATTTGACGGTTGACAACCGATCAAATTTTGGCGCCGCTGCCGGAGAGGCATACGGCTTGTTATTAAGTTTTTAGTTTCTTATCATTACTTCCGCTTCCATATTTTCTTTTTGTTTCTTGTTTTGTTTCTCACTTGTTTGCGAGAATTGTTTTCAAATACCTAATCCCTGGCTTCTAAAGATTGGAACTATCCAAGGTGCGGAATAGCCACTCAAAGAGGCACAATACTCCAACCAAGTCAAGGTACAGCGGAAGAACAACAGTTAGAAGTGGATAAAGAGTTACAACAAGAAGTTCTAGAACAAGAGGAACTGGTTGAACAAGAACCACCTTTTGAAGAAGAAGAAGAAGCAATGGGTGATGCAAATCGTACACTCAAGGACTTGGCATCTCACAAGTTGAATACACAACAAGGGTGTATTCATACGAACTCTACTTTTGAGATCAAGCCGGGGTTGCTTAGAGAATTACCAAAGTTCCATGGCATGGTGAATGAAGACCCAAACTAGCATCTTATGGACTTCCATACCATTGTCACGGCCATGCTTCCAGCAGATATTGAAGCGGATGGTGCAATGTTGAAAGTTTTTCGATTCTCGTTGATGGATAGTGCTAAGGATTGGTTGTGTTATTTACCTCCCAGAAGTATCACAACATGGAATGGATTGAAGAAACTCTTTTTACAAAGGTATTTTCCTGCATCAAAGGCTACTCAAATTCGCAAGGATATTTGCGGGATGAAGCAAAATGTGGGAGAATCTTTATATGAATGTTGGGAACGATACAAGAGATTGGTGGCAAGCTGCCCTCACCATCAATTCAGCGACGCGATGATTATCCAATACTTCTATGAAGGAATCCAATCAAGCGATAGGAATCTTCTTGACGATGCGGGTGGTAGTGCACTAGTGAGCAAAACGGTGGTATAAGCTAGAGAGTTGATTGAAAACATGGCAGCAAACTCCCAACAATTCTTGAGTCGTGGTTCGGATGTGCTTCTTAGGAGAGTAAATGAAGTGAGCGAGGTGGAGGAACTTCGTCAACAAATGGGTAACATGACAGCTATGATGCAACAAGTTGCAGCCGCGGTGATACCAAGTTCTTCTCAAGGGTATGAAGACTCCAATGAACAAGCTAATGTGATCTTCCTAAATCAGCAAAGACGGTATGATCCCTACTCCAACACTTACAATCCGGGATGGAGAAATCACCCCAATTTTAGCTATGCGAACAAGCAAGGAGCGGTTCAACAACCTAATTTCAACCATCCGAGTAGATTTCAACCTCAACAACAACAATTCCAGCCGCGTCAACAATTTCACCAACCACAACAACAACAACAACAACCTCAAAATCAGGGATCAAGTATGGAAGAGTTGCTGAAATCTTTTATGCAAAGGACGGAGAGCACGGTTAAGGAGTTGCAAACTCAAGTTGGTTCTATGGCTATTGAGTTGAACCAATTGAAGGAACAAAATAGTGGGAAACTCCCTTCTCAGCCTATTAACCCAAAAGGGGATGTGAATGCTATTACGTTGAGAAGTGGTACACAACCTGTACAACCCGAAGTTACTGATTCGGGCAAGGTGGAAACACCAAAGGAACCTATTTTGGAGGAGAAGAATGAGGATTCTCCCAAAACTTCTGAGGTACCTATTCCTAACTCTAAAACTCCGGTTTCTACTTATGTTCCTCTTTACCTTTCCCTCGCAGATTCGTAAAGTCCAACATGGAGGAACTAGAAAAGGAGATTTTAGACGTTCTAAGAAAGATTCATGTGAACATACCGCTCGTAGATGCTATAAAACAAATGCCAAAGTATGCAAAGGTGTTGAAGGACTTGTGTACCAACAAGAAAAGGATCAAAGACAATGAAGTGCTAAGTGTGGGGGAGAATGCTTCGGCAATCTTACAACACAAACTCCCACTGAAATGCAAGGATCCGGGTAGCTTTGAAATGCCCGTCACAATTGGTAACACTACATTTAACAAAGCTATGTTGGATTTAAGTGCATCCGTTAATGTTATGTCTGCGTCCATGTATAATTCACTTGAGTTAGGTCCTCTTAAAAAGTCTGGAATTGTGTTGCAATTAGCCGATCGCTCTAATGTTTACCCAATGGGTATTTTTGACGATGTTCTTGTGCATGTTAATAAACTTGTATTTCCAGCTGACTTTTGCGTGTTAGAGATGAATGAAGGTTCACCGGACTCGTCTCTTCCATTGCTACTTGGGCGTCCCTTCATGAAAACGGCGAAAATCATTATTGACGTGGACAAGGGAACGTTGACTATGTAGTTTGATGGAGAAATAATATGTTTCAATATTTTCGAGACGATGAGATATCCTAGTGATGTCCACTCTTGTTTCTCCATTGATGTTATGGATACATTGGCACAACAAGTGTTCGAATTGAATGGTGATGATGCCTTGGAAACCGTTTTAACTACATCCATGGATAATGGTGTAGAGTGTGGTAATGAAGTCAAGGAAGCCCTTGGTGATCTTAATTCACTACAAGGATGCACGAAAACTCATAACTAGGGGAGCATGAGGTAAAATATGAAACTTATTCCTTTGAGATCTTCATATTATATAGCTGTTTTTTTTTGTTTAAACCGTCCGTCCTTGCGATTTTTTTTCTTCTTTTTTTCTTCTTCCATGTCCAACAAAGCCTCTTCATGCAAATTTTTTTTTATTTTATTTTTCCTCTTTTGCTCCATCTCCAAGTATGCTTCTTCATGCAAATGACATTTTATCCTTTTTTTTTTCTTCTCGCATAATGAACTCTCATTGCCCTGAGAATGGGGTTCCATTGCCCATGGAACAAGGTCCTTGCTATTCTTGAGCATGCGCTAACCGGTTTAGGTTTAGCTTGCTCGCAAATTTGCGCAAGTATTGACTATGACTGTGCAAGGAATATTTTTTGAAATATTTCCTCTAATCAAAGCCAAGTTGGTTTGGTTCTCACTTCCCTGAGATGGGGTTCCATTGCCCATGGAACAATGTCCTTGCTATTATTGAGCCTGCGCTAAACCGGTTTAGCTTGCTCGTAAATTCACGCAAGTATTGACTAATACTGTGCAAGGAATATTTTTTTTGAAATATTTCCTCTAATCAAAGCCAAGTTATGATCGGTGCTATCTATGCGAGAGTTATTGTTTAACTGCTCTGGTTAGTATGCTCGAAGTTTGTGTCCGATATTAGTTATGTGAGTGTTATTGCTAAACGACGCTGGCCAGTATCAAAGTGTGTGATCATGCATTTGTGTATGAATGGTGCATTTGTATGTGAATTGTGCATTTGTTTAATGACTAAAAAATGCGAATAATATAAGAAAATTGAGCAATTGTTTAGGCTTACCTTATGAGGCGCGAAAGGGTCCAACATTGGAAATATGTATACCGAAATCAATTGTCAATTATTTGGTCGTTGAGGTACTACTCCCTTTCACGCCTGTTGTTCTGCCAATTTCTTGGTCCATATTGTCGCTTCGCTTCCTCGATGAAGCGATTGCTTTCGTAGCGGTGATTCAACCCACGATCCTTAGTAGCTTTCCTTTCAGGTGATCTATGTCTCCCATCGCGATCATTCCACCCCTGTCGTGCTCGCCAACCCTCATGTGAAGGTCGTGCACGTCGGTGCGGAGTGAAACTTTCTGAATGTTGGTTGCTACCAGTTTGTGGTCTCTTTTCCAAAGACGCTTTCAGTAGTCTGTTTTCTTTTTCTAACTCTTGCAATCTTTATCGCAGAGTCAAATCCACGGGTGTTTCCACTGTCCTATCCGCTTGCACAATATGCGAGGCCAAACAAAGGTCCCCTATTGACGAGGGAGTTCAGACGTGAGTTTAGCATGTTTGTTTGATGTTTATTACCACCCATCGATTTCCTCTACTTATCTCATGGGGATAAGTTCTTGCAGAAGGACACATTGATGTTGTTGTTGCTGGTGACGTTTCAACTCCTTCCTGAAATGGGTGATCAATGTAACTATGATTCCTCCGGACTTTTGCATCGACGTTATCGTTCCCATCATTTCGATTTGCCTGTGTTGTTGCCATGGATCTTGATCTTGTTTGTTTTTTCTAAGAATCCTTCTTTGCCCCACGATGGGCACCAAAAGATGTTGTAGCAAAAATGTTCCTACAACACTCCTCGAGATTTGTACAGAAATGATATAATCTTAACCGTTGGATGGCGTAAGATCAATACCTGATGGATGATTTGTAGACCGTTGAGATGATCCACAACTTTTCCTTGTGATACGTTCTTGATGATGGAAAAATCATGCATAGCCCTTCAATGCTCTTGGCTTTCTAATACTCTTGATGAATGAAGAAAAGGAGGGGGTACCTGCAAGGACACTCCGATGCCTTAATGAGTAAGGAGTTCTAAACAAGTTTTAATGGAGAGAAAAGGATTATAATTGTGTACCTTTACTGCTGAAATCCCTCCTCTATTTATAGGTATAGAGGGTATTCATCCAGTCAATTACCTGTCTGCATTCATTTTGATGATGTACCAGGACCAAATCCCCTCCATGTTCATCATTACTAAAAATCAGAATTATGTATCTAGACATTTAGAAATGTATTTCATCCAACAATTAACCTTTATTCGTTCCCTCCTTTTAGGGTGACCAGATTAATAATGTATTTGGACTAAATATATATCTAGATTAATTATGACTTCTTGGGTTGAACAGATTCATCCCCTTTCAAGATACATTGAATGTAGTCACCTTTAATAACGGCTAACAGATTTGGTTATGGGCTTGGGTTTCAACCCATGAACCAAGATTTCTGTTTAAGGCTAATGCGCCGAATACCTTATTAATCCCATTCCATATTTATGTGGTCCAAACAGTTACCTTGGTAACAAAGCATTCAATATTCACCGTTAGATGAAAACCTGATTAGATTCAAACTAATATCTTTCAGCTGTTAGACCGAACTTAGATTGTTACACGCAAATGAAATGTACCTTCATTTAGGTTTGAGTAACCGTACCTAAACATACACACTAGGTTGGATCAACAATAGTTAACCGAAGTTAGCTATATGAACACTTCCATATTAACCTTATTCATCTTAACCACAACTAGTTCAAATGACTCAAATGAAACTAGTTATAGAGTTGTTCAATTGCTATATTCCCATAGAAGTATACAAGAACATAATTGAAGCAAAATCGGTTTGATTCACTCGAATCAATTCATGAACATTATAGTCACGGTTTGCAAAAGATTGCATTCCTTATTATATAAATGTATTAGTTCACAAACCAACAGTTACGCAAACGGGTATGCATACTATGGTTCCCAATCATGGATTACATATATGCAAGAACACATACTATGTTCATAATCCAATAATGGTTAAGTGTTCTAAACTCTATTTCAATCATTGAAACATTCTTAGAGGATGAGAATAGCTGTTTTCACGAACTATTAGCATCAAAGAAATTTTCAAGTTATTAAAATAATCATTACGAAACATTCCAAGTCTACACCAAATGATTGTATCACACAAATAATGTAAGATGTTACTCGGCGATTTTCACATGATCATCTTTTGACTTTCGTCAAGAGTATAAGATGAACTTGGTCAAAGCGAAAGCTTACCAACACATATTTCGAGAAATATGTAAGGAGTTAAACTCATCTCAAAATCTCAAATGTGCATAATCGAATACTATATAGCAATACGACATTTGTATCAGTATAGGAGATACAATAGAAATAGACTTTCCAAGTGATAGATGAGTTTCAGTCTCCACATACCTTTTGTTGATGAAGTTCCACAAGCTCTCCTTAGTAGTTCTTCGTCTTCAAATGATGAACGCCGTGAAGTTTAATGCTCAACTACACAATCTATCATAGTCCGAGACATCGCTATAAGTAGACTAGAAATCAAGACTTATAGTTTTGATCACTAACACTGACAAACAAGCTTGAGATAGCAGGGCTTGCGAGTTCGACCAAGCAGTGTTCTAACAACTCTAATCAATCTTTGCTAAAGATATAGATGAGTCGTTGACAAAGGCTCTTCCGTTTAATCTAATAAACTCCTTTATCTGGTTAGATCGTCTAACTTTAACTACCAAAATAGTCAAGTATAGATTCGCACTCGATCAAAATAGATCTCAAAGAGATACATCGAGAATGCCTATCTCACGCAACTAATCAATCGAATAAATCCGATTCTAGTTGGATCCCAACCGATCAAGGTTTCTGCACACACTTCACAAGATACGAAAACCAATAAGAAATATTCTTCGTCTTCAAATCTTCTTTAATCTTCAATAACCTGCACAACAACACTTGAATCTCTTGTGATCAATCACGCACAGTACGAAGTCTGTTAACAATGGATCATCACAAGATGTCTTTATATCTACAAACAGTTCTAAAGATCCCGTCGATACTTCGATCTAGTTTGAGTGAATCTTTTATCAGAAGAGAAGATTCTCAAGAATAAACAAACTACGTGGAGTCCAAATTTCAACAACCATTTGTCAATCAAATCAATCGAAAACTAATAACACTGCAATTATCTAGTTTCCCACCAACAGTACTCGTAGAGCTTCTTGATCCCATAGAAGTTTTTAAACGAGCGGTGGTAAGATATTTCACCTAATTAGGATACTTTCCTCTCCGAATATACGGCTCCACCAGAAATAACAAGAAATGAAGTTTGCCTGGCTCTTAAGATAGTTTGCTAGAAATGCAGACTTAGGTATTTATATACCAAGGATGTTTTGACACAAAGAATTTCCAAAACCGAAAATATTCTCAAGATTTGCAATGAATGGCAAAATTCGGTTTTCATAATTCCAAAAAAAATGCTTGTCCAATATTTCCGAAATCTATCAATAGAAAATCTCTAATTAGTAAATGCACATTACTAATTTTTATTCTCTAGAGATATGCATTTAATTGATGGTAATTAAAGCATATAAAACCAAAAACCTTAATTAAAAGGTTCTCAATTTATTTCGGCACAAGATCACTGATAAGTGCATATTTCACATATATTTGGTGTCAATTCCATACTAGTAATTGCTTATATTTTTGCAAATTATTGTACATTACGCTTGTTTTCTTGTATTTGTATTTTATTAGGTGAATCATTCAAAAGAAGTGAATTTGCACTTAATTGTGTAAGAAAAGAAGTTAGCTACAAGTGGAGAAAGGCCAAATACCAAGAGGAACTCGTTCAAACCTAGGATTTCTTATCATCATCTTGAAGAGGACGAAAAGACGAAGTCAATGGCAAAAAAAACAGAGTCATTCTGAGTTTTTTTTTTTTTTGAAACTAGGCATCGGCCCGTCCTGGCCCCTGGCAGCGTAGCCACCGGCTTACTCCCCCTAAGAAAACTCGGCCCCCTTCCCCATAATTAGTTAGTAATAATTACACAAGATCTCCAATCTTTGAGCGGAGACTCGAACTGCTGACCTCCTACTTGAGAATCATACTCCTGGCCAACTGGGCGAACCCCAGATGGTTGTCATTCTGAGTTCGTATGAAGAAGTTATGAGCAAAAAAAGAACTTGGAAGACTAAAGGGAAAAATAATCATTTTAAAGGGAAGTGCTAAGGCACCCCAAACGAATGTTAAGGGCACCTTCCTGTTAAGGGGCAGTCAAGTTCAAGGAAACTGCTAAAGGCAGTTCGGTCTTTTACAAAGAATAAGGCAGGAGTTCAAGATCTGTTGAAGAAAACCATCCTATTTACTCAGGGCACCTCTTCCTTCTCTTCGTCATCTAACATGAAGAACAGGCGTTGATGATCATGAATGATCATGTTGGTTATTGATCTAAGTGCATCTCGAATTCAAATACATCATTGGGTCATTGGAGGAGGTAGAAAACATGGGTTGTTGTCTGATTTTGACAAACCAGTCAATGTGGCTAACGGTAGTGATAAAGAAGATTGAATGATGATGATTTGATAAGTGCTTCTCGAGTTCGAGGTACACATGGAAGGATATGAGCTCAACTGACAGACATGGAGAGATGGTGCTGCCGTTATACGAGATGGATGTCGTGATGATAGTCGTAACGGCAGGGAAGTTGAGAACTCGAGAATGACAGAGATTTTAATGAGCACGGCTTTGATTGATGGCTGTAGACGAGCATATGGAAGAAGCTGTGGTCCATAAGATGATCGGTAATGGAGTTGGGTTGCTTCCATTGTTGGAATAGAAAATAGGGACTAGTGGTGATGATGAACTTGGGAGATAAAAAAAGAGAATGATGATATCTCATCTCGTTCGAATATGAAGGAGGTTGAAATGATGTTGCTACCGGTTTTGGTGATGGAGCATGGTTGTCTCAAAGAAAAATCCTCAAACTCCTATTAAGCTTATTCCTGGTGGTAATTATGCTTCAGATGAAGATGATTATGATGATATATGATGATGAGTATAATGAATTTAATGGAGACCACCATGATGACGTAAACGTTTTTAAGTTCCTATTTTTCTTCTTTTGTTAGTTATTTGTGTTTATGAGCTTTTACAACTATGTGCTGTTATTTTTTCACCCCGTTGGTTTATGGGGGTGGGGGGCTTGAGCCCTCATTGTAATTCTTGTAATTACGTTTTTTTTCTTTAATAAACCATTGGACTTGGAAAAAAAAATGGAGCATGGTTGTTGGAGTTTGAACAAACAGGGAGTACAGACGATGGTTGATAGGAAAGGATGACGTCACTGGTGGGACACATCTGGTTTCTGCTTTCATGTGCAACAGAAGGAATGAGCGTCTTCTCGTGTGGTAGGGCTGTGTTTGCAGTACTTCTTCCCAAGATCTGACCCGTAAATAGGAAGGTGATGATTGTACGTACTGCGGAGCGTCGAGGCTGGATAGATTGACGGTACAGATAAAGCTACAAAGGGTTCTCAGAGAATTGAACGGATCGGAAACTATAAGGACGCTACTAGAATACACCGCGATGCACCCAATTATTTGCACCTATTTTGGGATAAACTCCACCGACTTTTGTTCTCGGTATTTTGGATTTCCTAGGGTTTTTGAAGGCTATAAATAGCAGCCAAAACCAAAAGCAAAAAAATAAATTCTTCTCCTATTATTTTTCTCTAACTACAAGACAAAACATAAAATACTTTTATTTTAGTTTTTTTCTTCTTTTTCTTTATTCTTTTGTAAATATTTTTAGTTATATCAAGCTAATTTATTTTTGATTAGGGATGATTTCAAAGTCCTGAATAATGAAGCTTTAATTTCTTAAACCAGGTTTATTTTGAGTTTAATTTTTTTGTTGATTATCTCTATGATTTTTAATATTTAAGAATATTGAGGGGTTATTTAAAATCAATTAAATTAACCAATCAATATTTCTTCTGCTAGTTTATGGTTGTGTGATACGTTTCATTATCATATCAACTCTGCTATAAATAGCATCCAAAACCAAAAGCAAAAAAATAAATTCTTCTCCTATTATTTTTCTCTAACTACAAGACAAAACATAAAATACTTTTATTTTAGTTTTTTTCTTCTTTTTCTTTATTCTTTTGTAAATATTTTTAGTTATATCAAGCTAATTTATTTTTGATTAGGGATGATTTCAAAGTCCTGAATAATGAAGCTTTAATTTCTTAAACCAGGTTTATTTTGAGTTTAATTTTTTTGTTGATTATCTCTATGATTTTTAATGTTTAAGAATATTGAGGGGTTATTTAAAATCAATTAAATTAACCAATCAATATTTCTTCTGCTAGTTTATGGTTGTGTGATACGTTTCATTATCATATCAACTCTTTACACAAGTAGTAAATCATAAGAGCTGACAGAGGGATTTTATTAAGCAATTGTGTATAAAGATAACACTAGTAAGCGGGCCGAGCCTATGCGTCTGATGTTAGGATCAACCTGATTCACAGAGTGTAAAGCATTCGATTAATTTACACCTTGAGATCTTATTCTTGGTGGGTTGGTGGAATAGAAACTGGCAGTCGAGCGCTTCCATATCCAATGACAACAGGAATCTGGGGGATAACAGAGCTTATTGCTATTCTAAGGTTGGTAACAATATAAGTTCAACAATAGATAAACTTGTATCTAATTAAGTTTCAGTTTAGTGATGCCGAAAGATTCCCTAGTTATTTTTCTTCTTATTATTTACAAAAAATCTTTTATATTTTCTTTTGTCAATTACTTTGATTTAAAATATAAAAAACCCCCTTTCGATTACTTGTAACAACTAAAAACTCACTGCTCTTCGTGGGAACAAACTCCTTACCATTATATTACCAGCTAATAGTGTGGAAAGAAGTTGATTAATTTTTTGTGTAAACGACGCGCATCAATCACCTAGAGTACTAAAGAATATCTTTGAACATTAAAAGATAAGAGTTACTGCTCGTGTTCAAAGTATGTTGACATCTTTTCACTGTAAATCCTTATTTCATATTTACATGGATTTGCATTCTTAGAATCGGTTATACCACACTTCCAAACAAGTTTAGAATTGGTTCACATGTATTCCAAGACTACTATGTGATTGATCAAATACCAAATCACATACATGGGTTTAATCGGTTCTATCAATCACTAGGATCAAATATACCTAATTATGGAAACACTTGTGATCGGTCACACCAGTCACTAGGATCGGTTACACCAGTTACAATGATCGGTTCCATATACACATGGTATTACTTGTGATCGGTAACACCAGTTACTAAAACCACTTACACCAGTTACAAGGATCGATTACATATACTCATGATCGATCACACAATTTACTAGCAGGATCGGTTATACCAATTACTAGGATCGGTCACACCAATTACAGGGATCGATCATACCATCACATAGTGATTACTTAGGATCGGTTACACCAGTTTATAAAAACCAGTCATACCAATCATAAGTAAGACATTGTAATTAGTTATACCAAGATACATAACGTAAGTTAAGATCGGTTCTACCATCTCACACGTATTGGTCATCCAAATATTTGTAATGAATAGCCGGACCAATAAGCCCAATGATTTCCCTTTCGATTCATAAAACAAGTTCATGAATGTACTTCCTTTAAAAAAATGTAAAATATTGTTCCTTTGATGAAATCTTCACCATCCATTCACATAATCATAACTATATATACTAGATTATGTCGATATCATATCTACGAAGTTCAAAAGATAAGCGTTATACTTCGTAGTCTAATTCCCTAATACTATGATCATACTATTATGATCATGTCACATCATTAGAGTATTATACAATTTGTATAATATATACAGCTTGAAAGATACATTAGGAATGAAACAAGTTCAAGTCAGTATTACTACCCTAAAGTGGTAGGATGATGTCGTCCTGTAGTTCGTTACTTCTTCACATTCTTCGGGTATTCGGAGTAATACTTGTACGTCTCAACATTCCTAGACTTTCTAGTCTAACCTAAACGAAGTTGACTCTAGTATTTAATAAAGTGACTCTATATAAGTTTTGATACTAAAATATGACAACTAAACTTGACATACCAACGCTTGGTGAGTTCAACCGAGCTATGCTCTGACATTTTCTATATATGTAGTTTTGATGTATAACTAATGAGTACACACACATATGCATGTGTAACTTGTATATACACATGCCATACGCATGTGTAACTTCTGCGTACACATGTGTAACTACCGAGTACATATCTATATACAAGTGTAACTTTGCATTACACATGTCATATGAATGTGTAACTTCTGTATACACATGCCATATGCATGTGTAACTTCTGTATACACATCCTAATGTTGGTGGTGGTCGGCGGTGGTGGTGGGAGGTGGTTGGCGGCGGCGGCGGCGGTGGTAGTGGCCAGAGGTGGCTGGCGATGGTGGTCAGAGGTGGTTTGACGGTGGTCGCCGGAGGTGGTTGGTGGCGATGGTGGTCGAAGGTGGCTGAAGGTGTTGGTCGGAGGTGGTTTGTGGCGGTAGCGGTCGGAGGTGGTTGGAGGTGGCTGTGGTGGTCGGAGGTGGTTGGAACATCATCACACTATTTTTTATAATAATTTTGGGCCTAAATTTAAATTTTATTTAATATGGGCTTGCCAATATGCATAAGGGTATCAACGACTTTTAATTTTTGGGGGTCTAGATTTAAACTTCCTTTAATTAAGGGCTTGATATTATGGGTAACCCATGGACCGGGCCTTATTTTTCCCTATTTTTAATGACGGTTGTAAAAGTGACCCCGTAGCATTTTACGGTGCGATGGGGAATTGTGTGTAAGTAAGCTCTTAAGGTTCTTAATAATTTAGTTTGTTTTTAACACTTATGTTGATTTGGAAAGCACTGACACAGACACCACACGATACAGACATAGGGATTGGAAAATTTCAAAATCATCAGGACGCGGAGACGTCTACATACGTATTAATTAAAAATTTAATGTTATGCGGTTAGATTAACCAGTCGGTAAGAAAATGAATTATTATACTAATTTTCACAACATACTAGACTACACAACTAGTAAAATGGAGTATATATTTCTACACACGTGTCATGTCGGCGTCCTGTATCCCACGCGCATCTGACGTGGACACGACTCCAATGTTGACGTGTCGATGCTTCACATATGTTGATAGTTTTGGATTCGTATATATATACAATTTATGTATGAAGTGTGGAAAAGTTTTTTGGTATTCTTGTAATTAGCTATAACTTTGTGTCCTTATTGCTTATATCCATCACCTTAATTTTTCTAGTTGAATGAGAATTCGGTCTCTTTCAATTCTCCTAAAACCTAGCTTACTTTTGAGTCTTCACTCGTTTTTATTCGTCAGTAGTGGAGATAATAGTCTCACATTGCTTAACCCTTTAGTCTAGATCCTAAATATAAGGTGTGGAGCCACTCCACTTATTTCCAATTGGTTTTGAGTTAGAATCCCACAGACTTCTATCATGGTATCAGAGTCTCACATTGCTTAACCCCTTTGTCTATATCCTAAATATAAGGTGCGAAGCCACTCCACTCATTTCCAATTGGTTTTGAGTTGGAATCCCACACATTTCTATCAATTAGTAGTTATGGAAATCAATTCTCCATTTAATTGGTTACTATAACATAACGCCTCCTGTATATGCGAGATTTGGGAATAATTTGTGGGATGAATTGGTGCTTCTTATCGTTATCTTATTTTATTTAAAGAGGGATTTACTTCCTTATAGAAATCACAGAAATTTCCTTCTTCCATTTTCATCTGTTCTTATTCTTCTTTGGAGTACAAAAATTAAAGCTGAGAGTTCTCAAGCTTCCAACATTGGTGGCTGGTCGTTGAATCCTGTGAGGTGAATATGAAGTAGGCTGGTAGTTGCAGCGGCATAATTACCTTTAGGACATCGTTCTTAGCACGAACCTCGACTAATTCAATAAGTTTCCTCTTCCTTATTATCTACTGTTAATTCAAGTCTCTATTGCAATCTTGTTCTGGATTGATTTTTGTTGTGTGATAGTTGAATGTTATTGTTGCAGTTGTTTGCTTAATTTATTATTATTTTCTCTAACAATATAAAGGTGATTAATCTGTGAAAAATTCAATGGCTATATCATATCATGGAATGTTCGTCTACATCTCATGAAAACCCCTTAATTTTTTATGGAAGTAACTTCAAACGATGACAGCAAAAGATGAAATTTTATAAAACCATCCTAAACCTTGTTGACTTTATCTTGAATGATAAATGCACTGAAGAACCCACAGAGCAACCCATTGAACCTAACACAGAAGTAACCCATAAATCCAACTTGATAAAAAAATATGTTTTAGAGATACTGGTTCTAAGAAATTTCTTATTGCAAAGTTTCCAGATTTTAAAATGGAAGATAATAAATCTGTCGTAGCCCAAGTCGATATGCTTCAAATTCTTGTTGGTGAAATTCTGGTTAAAGGTTACAGAATTTGTGAAGGTTTTCATACTTCTGCCCAGCTTCCTCCCTCTTGGAGGATTATAAGAACAATCTTAAACATAAGAGAGAAGAAATGAGTCTTGAAGAATTATTAGGTGATCTTCGTATCGAAGAAGCTAATAGGAGTTCAAAAAACTAAGGAAAGTTTTGTTAAACTGAAAACTAAGGAAAACCTTGTCGAGGCGAAAAAACCGAACCCAAAGCCTCACAACAAGAACCTCCACTCAAAGAATAAACATTATAATCCTAAATTCAAAATATCAGGTGTCACTCCTGATGTTGATTGTTATGTTTGTGGTAAATATGGAAATTTTGCGAAAAATTGTCGTCAGAGAAAGACTTTACACAAAGAGAAGAAATCTGAGGTCATGCACATGTCAGCGAAGATGAAAAAATTTCTACCGTTGTGATTGAAGTGATATCGTGAGCAATGTATCAGATTGGTGGATGACACAGGTGCTACAAAATATATTTGTGGCACTAAAAATTTATTTTATTCCTACACACCTGTTGTGAATGGAAAAAATTTGTATATAGGTAATGCATCTGCCTCTAAGATAGTTGGAATTGGTAATATTATTCTAAATTTCACTTTAGGAAACTCCATGTTTGTGGGTAAAAACGACCTGTTGGTTTTGATGAGTGCCAAGTATTACATATTTCTACATCTTATTATTGGCATTTATCTCATCTTTTGTGCTCTAACAATCTTTTTTTTTATCCCAAATTCTGCGTTTGCAAGAATAAATACTTGTAATAATTAATTTTGTGTTTTTAGGTACTAAATAAAGCTTGGATGAATTGAGAAGCTAAAAGAGCATAGGAATGGTGACTAGCGACTGCGAAAGAGAGACAATGCAAAGCTCCCGCGAGAAGGCAGTGAAACGCGAAGGAACAATGCATAAAGAGCTTCTGCAATCCGCTTGCTCACCTTCCGCAATCCGTTTTCACTCGCTCCGCAATCCGTTTGCAAAGCCTAAACCGAGTCTTGGGCTTGGTAGAGAACCCAAAACCCAAACCCAAGATCCAAACCCGTTCCTAACCTAAGCCGTCAAATTTTACTTAGTTGCTCAGCATCCAACAACTCATCCATTCAGGACATCAATATATGAAGCAACTATTCAACCCCGAAGCCTCCTCCTATTTTCTTCCCTATCGAGCAGAAACCAAACCAAACCCATCTCCATTTTCCTCTCTTTTTCAACAGTCGCAGTACCACCTTCATCTCCTTCAATACCTCTATCGTCCAACCTATACCACCCTCATTAACGCCATCAATTAAGCCTCTAATTCCTATCTCTCTCAACTTTATCTCCTTATCAAGAACAGTAAACCTAGAACTACATTTGAGAGAGATAAAGTTAGGGTTATCTCTACATTGGAGGAAACATCAAATTAGTGAAATAATTCAGTTGTGTGTAATCTTTTAGTGTCCTGTAACATAGTGTTGTAACCACTGATTAGTATTTACTTAGATTTTGTTTTCTTTTTATGTTTGATAGTCTTATCTTAGTAGTATTTATTCTATAATCTGCATCTCTGTGTTAGTCTAGCTGTAGCTTTTAATCTCAGTCATCCCATCTCAGTCACATATCTACATTCTTTTAGCCTTTTGTTAGTTAGTTAGTTAGCTGCATCTGTGTATTGGCATACCTATTTCCTGTTAGTTAAAACTAGTTTCAAATTATTTGAGTCATCCTAAGTGCATCCTGTAGTCTAGATAGTGACTGTATAAAGTTATCTGTTATTTTAGAGTATTCTGTCATGTGCATCTTAGCTCTGTAAATATTAGTTGTAGCTTTTCATATATCTGCGTCTTTTCGCCTTTTCATTTCAGTTGGTTATTTTGCATGATCCTGTACTTGTTTATAGAAGCTCATGTTACTGTCATCCTCTATAATATCCATTCCAGTATTCTGCATTTCATCTTAGTTCTTTTTACATATGCAGCTTGTCTATACTTGCATCAGTCTGTCCTGTTCAGTGCACTAAGTTCCTGTTATTTGTTCGTGTTTTCATAAACATTTATGGTTACTGAAACCACTCTTTGAGCTCAACAGGTACCTGTAATACTGTTGCGTGATTCAAATAAAGGGAGAAAAAGGAGCAGAACACAATTGTTATTGTGGATAAATTCGGTTGGTGTCATTCTCGAACCTCATTATACCTTATATTTGTATGAATGATAAACCATGATAGCCTGATACACTAGCTGCCTTATTGAGCATTATTCCACACCTGAAATTTTTGGTATCCATGAGCATGATTATGTGAAATCTAAACAACATATCTACATGTTAAATTTTTTATTTCGCTAAGAACTTCTTAATCTCGGCCAGAACCTCTATCTATGTGCATTCATCTGTTCAGTTGTTACCACTGTCTCATGTTATTACAAATTGCTTGATTATCTGATTGATATAACATGATTGATGTGTTGTCTAGGCTATGATTGTTTCCTTTTGTGACCAAACTAATTTTCTAGTTGGAACCATCGAGAGGACGTAGTCGACATACCCAGTTCTGAAGTAGACAGCCCTGAACAATCTGAGACAATGGGTGAAGAATTGAACCAGGAGCGTAGTATCAAGGACTACATGTACCGAACTACGGCAAGACAGTCCTCTTGCATCATTTTACCAGCTGATGCTGGCCAGTTTGAACTGACAGCAAGCACAATTCATATGTTACTTGTGTTTAGAGGGGTTGATACTGAAAACCCTTACCACCATGTAAGAGATTTTGAAGATATCTGCGGGATTCTGCGTTTTAACCAAATACTGGAAGAGTCTCTCAAACTGAGACTGTTTCCTTTCTCTTTGAAAGAAAAAGACGATTCTTGGTTGCATGCCTTACAACCATAATCCATTAGAACATGGGATGATCTTACAAAATAATTTTTCAAAAAGTTTTTCCCAAACCATAAGACTGCGACAATTCATCAAAGTATGAATGGTTTTGTGCAATTAGAAAGTGAGACCTTGGCCAAATACCTGGAGAGATTTAATGAATTATTGCTCCAATATCCTTAGCATGGCTTTGAAAAATGGAGACTTGTGCAAATTTTGTATGAAGGCTTAGGTGTCAGTACCCGACCACAGTTGAGTCAATGTGCAATGGTGCATTTATTGACAAAAGTGCTAATGAGTCTTGGACTTTCTTAATCGAAGTCGCTTAAAAGACTCAGCAGTGGGAGTCCATCCGTGAACCTAAAAAGACTGCCCCTGTAGCTAATGTACATAGAATTGAGTCCGACTTTGAAGAAAATGCAAAGGTTGCATCCTTGGCTAGGAGAGTAGAAGCGCTAGAGCTGCAGAAGAATGTGAAAACTACTGCCCCTACTCTTCATGACCAAATTGAAATGGCCACTTGTGCCGCATGCCACAGTTCAGACCACCTAGTAGATAGTTGTCTAGACCTACAAGCATTTCATGAGTCTATACTTGAACATGCCAATGCTTTGTATCATAAGCAAGAAAATAACCCTTATTCTCAGACCTACAACCCAGGGTGGAGGAATCACCCTAATTTCTCATGGTATAAAGGGATCGTACAAGGAGGTATAACTAGTAACAACCAAGTATATTCATATCCTATAAACCCCCAAGTGCAACCACACACACAATACCTTGTAGAGAAAAGGCCTAGCTTTGATGATGGTGTGAACCAAATAATCAAAATCTTTTGCAATATCAGAAGTTAAATGACCAGAGACTTGCGAGTCTAGAACTCAAATTGGGCCAAATCTGTGATGCACCAAATGAGAGAGAAAAGGGTAAACTCCTAATTCAACCTCAACAGATTCAGAAAAGTGCATTTTAGGAAAGTACGTCATCTTGCAATGAGCCCCCACATGACCAAGTGAATGCTGTCACTAATCTGCGTAGTGGTAAAGTTATTGATAACAATGTAGGTGTACCACAGTCGAGCGAGTCTAAATTCAGACTCGCTATTGCATACAACTCCAGAGAAAACACCTTTTGTATAAAAGGAACCTGAGCATGATAGCGACTCTAAGAATTCCAATGATGTTAATGTCCATATACCTTCTGTTATGTTTGTCGCCCCATTTCCTCAAAGGTTGATGCAATAAAATAAAGGTACCCAATACAACGAGATGTTAGAAATGTTTAAACGAGTCAATATAAACATCCCTTTTCTCGAAGCAATCCAACAGATACCTGCTTATGCTAAATTCTTGAAAGATCTATGCACACAAAGGAGAAAGCTTCATATGCATAAGCATGCCTTTCTTACTGAGCAGGTAAGTTCAATCATTCAAAACAAAACACCACCTAAGTTTATAGACCCAGGTAGTCCAACTATTTCATGTACCATAGGTGACCATACAATTTATAGACCTTTGTTAGACTTAGGTGCAAGTGTGAACCTTTTTCCATATTCTGTGTATGAGCAATTAGGTCTTCGGGAGATGAAACCCACTCATGTTACGCTGCAATTAGCGGACAAATCTGTAAAAATCCCTCGAGGTATTGTTGAAGATGTCTTAATCAAGGTTGAAATTTTTTATTTCCACGTGGACTTCATTGTCTTAGATACTCAACCTATGCAAAACCCAGATTGTCACATTCATATCATTTTAGGACGTCCTTTCCTGGCGACGTCCAATGCTATTATAAACTGTCGTAATGGAACGTTGAATTTATCCCTTGGTAACATGACTGTCGAACTAAATTTTTTTAACATTAGTCAACAACCCATGGATTGTGATGATACTGAACTGCATGAGATTAACGTGATTGAGAGTCTGATTCAAGACTCACTGCCTGACATCTTATCTGTGGACCCTTTGCAAGCATGTTTAGATAACTTTGACTTAGACCTTTTTGATTCTGAGTACATTAGTGAAGTTCACTCTTTGCTTGAATCTGTGCCACCCATGGACATTGCTAAATAGTAGAATGTAGTGGAACCACTTCCACTCTCTAATTCCGAGTCTACACCATCTCTTGTCCAACCAACTAAGCTTGACTTAAATCCATTGCCTAACACTTTGAAATATGCATTCTTAGGTTCTTCTGATACTTTTCTTGTGATTATTGCATCATGTTTAGACACAGAACAAGAGAGTAAACTTTTAGAAGTGCTCAAAGAGCATAAAGAGGCCTTAGGTTGGACCATCTCAGACCTTAAAGGTATAAGTCCACAATTTGCATGCATCACATAAATCTTGAAGAAAATACCAAAGTATCTAGGGAAATGCAAAGGAGACTTAACCCCAACATGAGAGATGTTGTTCATGGTGAGATTCTGAAATTGCTCGATACGGGTATCATATACCCAATTCCAGATAGCCAGTGGGTCATCCCCATTCAAGTTGTACCAAAAAAGTCTCGCATTACTGTAGTTCAAAATGAAATAAATGAGCTAGTCCCCGTTCGTGTTACCACATGGTGGAGAGTCTGCATTGACTATGGAAAATTGAACACGGTAATAAGAAAGGCCGCTTTCCTTTTCATTTTATTGACCAAATATTAGAAAGGTTGTCAAGACACAGTCACTATTGTTTCCTAGATGGCTATTCAGGTTATAACCAGATTCACATAGCACCTGGAGACCAACCAAAGACTCCATTTACATGTCTTTATGGTACATTTGCTTATCGCCGCATGCCTTTTGGGTTGTGTAATGCACCCGCTACTTTTCAACGTTCTGACATGGTAGATAAGTTTCTTGAAATCTTCATGGATGATTTTTCTGTCTTTGGGTCATCTTTTGATGAATGTTTGCATCATCTTACTCTTGTGCTGATTCGGTGTAAAGAAAAGAATTTGGTTTTGAACTGGGAAAATTGTCATTTCATGGTTAACTCAGGCATAGTCCTAGGGTATATCATTTCTGAAAAAGGCATAGAAGTAGATAAAGTTAAAGATGATCTCATTCAACACTTTCCTCAACATCGCTCTGTGAGGGAGATAAGGTCATTCTTAGTCTATGTCGGTTTTTATCGGCGATTCATCAAAGACTTTAGGAAAATTGCAATACCCTTGTGTAGTCTTCTTGCAAAAGATGTTGCATTTTTATTTGATGATGCTTGTAAGGAAGCATGGGAGCAATTGAAATCTATTCTCACATCTGCCCCTATAATCAGACCAACCGGCTGGACCTTTCTATTGAAATTATGTTTGATGTGTCTGAATATGTTGTAGGAGCTATTTTAGGACAACGAGTAGACAAACTCCCTTATGTGATCTACTATGCTAGTAAAACACTTAATGATGCTACTACCGAGAAAGAGTTGCTAGTTGTTGTGTTTGCATTGGATAAGTTTAGATCTTATTTGATAGGGTCCAAAGTCATCATATATTCTGACCATGTTGTATTGAAATATCTTTTGTCTAAGAAAGATGCCAAGGCTGGTCTAATTCGATGGATACTCTTGTTACAAGAGTTCAATCTCGAAATTCGAGATAATAAAGGGTCGGAAAATGTTGTTGCTGATCACTTGTCTAGGTTGAATGTTGAATATGTTGATGAATCTTTGCTCATTAGAGAGTCATTCCCTGATGAACAACTGATGCTTGTTTCTGAAATGCCTTGGTTTGTCGATATTGTTAACTACCTTGCTACAGGTAAAATGCCTTTGCATTGGTCTAGACAAGACCGTTCTAAGTTCTTGTCTGAAGAAAAACACTTCTTTTGGGATGTCCCATACTTGTTTAAATACTTCCCTGACCAACTCATTAGGAGATGTGTCCCCAATTCTGAACAAAGAGATGTCATCTCTTTCTGCCATGACCATGCATGTGGAGGCCATTTTAGTGCCAAGAAAAAAACTGCAAAAATCTTGCAGAGCGGTTTCTATTGGCCATCATTGTTTAAAGATAGTCATGCATTTTGTGTTGCTTGTGAACGATGCCAGAAATTAGGAAGTATTTCAAGAAGAAACATGATGCCCTTACAACCTATTTTGATTATTGAGTTATTTGATGTGTGGGGTATTGATTTCATGGGTCCCTTTCCTAACTCTGAAGGTAAGTTTTACATTCTTGTTGTTGTTAATTATGTCTCTAAGTGGGTAGAAGCTATTGCTTCCAAAAAAAAATGACCATAAAGTTGTTCTTTCTTTTCTTAAAGAAAACATTTCTCTCATTTTGGAACACCTGGAGCAATAATCAGTGATAGTTGTACTTATTTTTGCAATAGACCTTTTGAATCACTTATGCGCAAGTATGGAATCACCCATAAGGTAGAAACACCATACCATCCTCATACCAGTGGCCAAGTAGAAGTTTCTAAAAGAAAAATCAAGCACATCCTTGAAAAGTCCGTTAATCCAACTAGGAAAGATTGGTCTTTACGTTTAAATGATGCTTTGTGGGCCTATGGAACTGTATATAAAACTCCTATTGGCATGTCCCCTTATCGACTTGTGTATGGTAAATCTTATCACCTACCCGTAGATTTAGAACATCGTGCATACTGGGCTGTTAAGAAATTGAAATTTGATCTTGATAAGGCTGGCACCCAAAGGAAACTTCAACTCAATGTATTAGAAGAACTAAGAAATGATGCTTATGATAGTGCCAAAATGTACAAACATACAATGAAAGTGTTTCATGACAAGCGCATTCTGCGCAAGTCTTTCACGCCTGGTCAAAAAGTTTTATTGTACAACACTCGTCTGCATCTCTTTACAGGTAAGTTACGTTCTCGATGGTATGGACCATTCATGGTACGTACTTTTTTTCCTTATGGAGCTGTAGAAATAGCAACCAAGAGCATCTTCAAAGTTAATTGTCAGAGATTGAAACCATTTTTGGAACAACTTTCATCGGAAGTTGATACCACTAACTTGGAAGACCCTATTTATGTGGACTAAACTGGTTTACCTGTGTACATACATATGGATTAAACCTCCATTTTCCTTCCCTTTTCTTTCTTTATGTATAGTTTCTTTATGTGTGCTAACCAATCTTTTTGTCTGATCTCTAATGTTGTTTGCTTTCAAAAGCATTCACCCATTTGTGGCTTAGCACCATCCTTTCTGCATACGGTAATCTCTTTCCTTTAGTCTACTCTGCAATATTCTCCCGGTATGTTGTTGTACTTTTGATCATATTTTGAAACATTGAGGACAATGTTAGATTTAGGCGTGGGGGAGTATTTTGCATATAGAGTTTTTAGTGTTTGCACTTTTTAGATAAAAGTTTCAAAAAAAATTCAATTTTTTGTAAATATTTGCATAAAACCTCCAACTTATAGAGATTTTAGAGTCACTAGCATGCTTCTAGCTATGTTTACATAGAGATTCTGACCGAAATAACTGAACTTGGAAGTACTGGAGAACACAATCGGGTTTCTTATTTTTCTGAGCGTTAAAGTTGGATTTAACCATGCCGGTGGGCAAATTAGGTGCAACAAAGTTATTTGGTATTATAGTTGTGATCACCTTTAGTGGAGACTACCTATTTTTATATCAAGCGAGGCACCAACCTTCAACTTTTTGTAACTGTCTAAAAAATGTCCTTTTAGAGTGTGTGTCACCGTACGTCAACTCCGGGTAGGAATGGTGAGCTACCCAACTTTGCACCACTTTCAACACTATTTTTGATATCTTGAGTGCTAATTTTGTCAATCATGAGGATGACATATAAAGATGAAAACTCCTTCTTGTAGTTTGATTTTCAGTTAGCACAATTCTCTCCCTCTCGACAACATCAACAGGTCCATAGAAACACATCATCATCATCGAGCAGAGCAACGTCAGATTCTATGAAGAAAGTTGAAATAGTCTGAGGTTATGTGCAAAAATTCAAGGAAAAGTAAAATGTTCATATTCAAAGTGAAGATACAGTGCAAATAGCAGAATTTTTTACACAAGTGAAGACTTATCTTACAAGAGCAAACAAAAACAGAAAAAGATGAGAAATAGTGAAGTCCATAAAATCAAGACAAAACAAGTTGTGAAGAATTAAGTGATAACGTCCTTCATCCATGGCTTTAGTAATTTCATTATTTACTTTCAGTTTGTATTTTGTTTTCATCCAAAAAAAATCAAAAAATAAATCCATTATTGTAGTTTATTTTTAGTTTTATCAAGTAACACCGTGGTAAAGAAGAAAAATAAGAGGAAAATTCATGCAATAAACAATTTGAAGAGAAAAATGAGAAACTGTCAAGGTTCTACGAAGTTCAGAAATTCATCATCAACAGTTAAAGAACGAAGACAAAGACGTTTCTATGGATGTTATGAGAGTGGTGTTGATTGTCGATCAGATGTGAAGGTAAGTGAATACTCCCATCCTTGATAATGATTGATTTTCTTTCTTAGAGATCATCAGAAAAAGATTCTTATTCCCATAATTTTGGAGTCTCCAAAAATTATTTCGGAAGGTTTTCCTTCCCACTATTCAACGTGTGCGGTATTTCACTCTTTATTCCTTCTTGCACACATGAGAGACTAAAAAAAAAGAAGTCTTTTTGAGTGCAATTATCATAAAATCCTATCGGTGAGGCAGAAGTCGAGGCGTGTGATCACTCTCGAACCCGAATTTTTTCATATGGTGTTGTTACTTCTCGCTCAACTCTTAAGGATGAGAATGCGTTCTTTAGTATTTCTAACTTGTTGTTACTAGCATGCAGAAACTTTATGTCCTCATATCTCCTTGGATTCTTGAGACTTTATAACGCTCTGAAGTTGGAGAAGGTTTTGTGGGTACACCTCTTGTAAACCCTCACGAGACTCAACTCGTCCACTAGGGACACCTAGGGGTTTAAAGGCTTATTGCATTCGCTAAATGCATTCGAGAGACCAACGACAGTGGTATAGTTAGGATTTCTTAATTTCTGTTTCACTTGAGGACAAGTATAATTCAGGTTTGGGGGTATTTTATGAGTGCCAAATATTGCATATTTCTACATCTTATTATTGGCATTTATCTCATCTTTTGTGCTCTAACTCTCTATTTTATCCCAAATTATGTGTTTTCAAACTTTTACTAATTAATTTTGTATTTTTAGGTACTAAATGAAGCTTGGATGAATTGAGAAGATAAAATAGCATAGGAATGGTGACTAGCGACTACGAAAGAGAGACAATGCAAAGCTTCCGCGAGAAGGCCGTGAAGCGCGAAGGAACAATGTGTAAAGAGCTTATTCAATCCACTTGCGAAGCTTCCATAATCCGTTTGCACTCGCTCCGCAATCCTTTTGCAAATCCTAAATCGAGTCATGGGCTTGGTAGAGAACCCAGAACCCAAACCCAAGATCCAAACCCGTTCACAACCTAAGTCGTCAGATTTTACTTAGTTGCTCAGGATCCAACAACTCAACCATCCTGGACATCAATATCTGAAGCAACTGCTCAACCCCCAAGCCTCCTCCTCTTTTCTTCCCTATCGAGAAGAAACCAAACCAAACCCATCTCCATTTTCCTTTCTTGTTCAACAGTCGCAGTACCACCTTCATCTCCTTCAATAACTCTACCGTCCAACCTATACCACCCTCATTAACACCATCAATTAAGACTCTAATTCCTATCTCTGTCAACCTTATCTCCTTATCAAAAACATAAACCTAAAAGCTAAGTTTGAGAGAGATGGAGTTAGGGTTATCTCTACAGTGGATGAAACATCAAATTAATGAAATCCGGAGACGAAATGAAGAAGGAAAACGCGTTTTGGTGAGTGGGTTTCATTAAGTTACCGAATTGAAGATGAGTTGACAATTTTTGTGTATAAATAAGGGTTTGTTTCTCTGTATCAATGCATCCAAATTAGCTGGGTCAATTGTCTAGTTCAATATCATTATTTGCAACCTGTTTATCATGTTCTAAATGCATTTGTTAGGGTTGAGATGAAGCCCTAGCTTACTGTTTGTTAGTCATGCTCTTGATAATGATTTTTTTGTGCTTAAACGATTTAGAATAGAACTCAATCTTAGGGGCTTCAACACTTTACTTTCACAGTGTATGTCATGCATCCATTGTAGCTAGAACAATCCCGTGTTGTAGAATTGCAGCTCATGCTTCATCACATACATTGACCTTTTGATTAGTTGTGCCTTAAACAGACACTTAATGCTTAGGGGAGATACCTTAGTTGCGATTGGATTATTCACATCAGAGTTACCTTAGATATACAGAACCCCTGTTATCATTTATAAGGACAAGGTTAATATCATTAGTAGAATAACTAGTGTAAGTTAGTGATGGAATCAACTTCCCTAGTACCCTCTTTCCAATTGCTCTATTTACATCTTGCTTTGCATATTGTTTCACTATTTTAGTTACTATCAAACACCTTTGTCGTACCGACATCCTACAAACAACTCTTTGTGTACTCTTTACCATGAATCAGTTTTAGGAAGTCCATAGAATAAACTCTACACCCACCTTGTACCCTAGGATCGACCTGTATTTGCACTATACATAATAAGGCAATGTGCACTTGCAGTCATTGTAGGTATCTTTCCCAACCTACCAGTTTTCTAGTAAAAAGCGGTGGAGAGGGAAAGTGATCGATCAAGCAAATCGCCTAAACCATTTAAACAAATGTACTACACGAGAGTACTTTGAGTTCGAGAGACTAATTTGTAGGGCCCTGGCTTAAACCAAGACAATGGTCGTTCCAGGTTCAATTCGGTCACAAGAGGAGGAGAAGGGTCGGTATGAAGGCAGGGAAGCTAAGAATGTGTGGATATCAATGGATATTGATCAGTTGATGTTGTGATGTGTTGAACTGCTTTTAAAGATGAATTCTCTGTAAGTGTTTGATAATTGACAGTGATGAGTCTTACTCGAATGTATTTGTTTCGTTATCAAATTATAGGTTAAGGAACCTATTTATTGCAACACATCGATCTCATGTAAGTGGTGATAGTTTAAGGAAGTGGGAGAATGTGCAAAAACCACTTCCACTTTGCGTGGAAGACTTGGTTGATTGATCATCCACTATTCCATTTACTCATTAACTATCAACACAACTTACTCTTATTTCTCATCGGGGATGTATTGCACATCGCACATGTTATAGGCCGTCAGACCAAAACCCTAGTGAGTATCTCTTCATGTGACATGAATTGATATCTCATGTAAATGTTTGTGTTTATGTGTGGTAAAATTTTTACCTAAGACTATGAGTCTTAATCGACGAACTGAATAGTTAATGGTTCAAGGTCATGATGGATGAACACATGAAGTGCTTGCTGGAACAACAACATGCTATGTGGACCATGGACATTTAATTAGGTCACTGATGACCGTGACATATCATTATGCTAGATGAAGTAATAATGATAGTTAATGACTTGGATTAATGAGCATAGGCTAATGAGATTGATGGATCTATCATGAACCATTATGTTGGTGCTTTGAGCGCTTGACAGGTAGTCGTATGAATAATCATTGTTGAATGATCATAGGAGGTTCATCTCAATCTATGTGTCATGGGTGATAGGTGTCTAAAACACCTTAATATTTATCTATTGTTTATGCTTTCTTTGATAAGTTTTCTTGTAAATTATGTATCTTATGTTTGCTTTTGAGTGTTTAGGTACTTTGGAGTCATTTGGAACAAAAGAAGAAGAAACAGGGCAAAAGTCTCATCTCATGTGCAAATGCTATTGGAGGCGAACTATTTCTCATTATTTGCTTTTATTTCTTCATCTCTATCTGAAAAGCATGTCGGCTTTAGTGATGCAAATATATCTGTCTGAAAAGCATGACAACTTTAGTGATGAAGAGACATTGAAGAGAAGAAGTGAATCTGAGAAGTAAGAGATGGATGTTGTTGGTGGAAGAATTCAATGGAAAAGCGCCAAAGTGGATTGCACCCGTGCACGCGCTTAAAGTTCATATGTCACCATTAAGACCACAGGATATTGGTGGTGCTACTATAACCAAAATGAAGCTGTCAGAGAACCAGGAGGTGCTGCGGAATGCTAACATCTATGAATCCAGAGTTCAGGTCAATATAGAGGTGGTCTGTATGTAGGGGTGTGCAACGGACGGACGGTTGCGGATTAGGGGTCACCCGCAACCAAACCGTCAAAGTTGCGGATTTGGAAAATTAAACCGTGACCGACCCAATTATCCGCGGATTTGACCTTTGCGGATCAGCGGATTGTACGGACTGGTTGCGGATTAACCGCGGATTATGGGTAAAAAAAAAACCACTGCCAAAATGCCAAGTGCCAACACCTCACTGTCCACTGCTTGAGTCTCTAATCAATAATCATGGCTATCACCGATGCAACAACAGCTTCTTGGTCTACAGATCTATTCGAGGTCCAGAAGGAATAGCCCATGTTAAGGCTATACACGTTATGGGTCCACTGTGACTATTTGAGCCCTCCAAAGTCCAAATAGCTACATTCAAACAATGCTGGGCTTAGTGACCCAAATGCGGTGCGGTTGAATCCGCGGTTTTCAATATTCAACCGCACCCAAACCGCTCAAACGTGCGGATTTAAGAATCCCATCCGTATCCGGCCCATACGTCTTTCGGTTTGGGTGAAATCCGTAATTTTGCGGACGGATACAGGTCAAATCCGCGGTTCCGGTTTTTATGCTCACCCCTATCTGTATGAGTTGCTGGGTCTGAAGGTTATACTATGGGCTTAACATGGAAAGAAAAGAAATGGCCCTGAACAGTTAGTGGATTTCACCAGCTTGGTACTGCACATGTGCGCTGTAAAGAAATGATTTTAGGTTTCATTAGAAACCAATCTGTACAAGCAGGTGAAGCTCATTTCCCCCTTTCAGTTCACAACAGATTCCCTTTCTCCCTCCGACAACACTCAGCCATGTCTGCCGTCAACCTGGATATGAATTTGATGGCTGTTCACCATGGGTCAAGAGCCCTAGTTGAATCCGAGAGGAAGAACGAAGAATGGAGAGAATTTGGTAGTGTGTTGAACAAATTTGGGATGCTGGGGAAGAAGAAGAGAAACAAGTGCTGATGGCCTGATTTTGTAATTGTTGTATGGGTTTTCAAGAGCACTTCGATTGCAACAAGCACAAGGAGAGATGGCTTGAACTGGTGGTGGAAGTATGGGTCTGTGTCATTGATATGATGTTAATGGAGGAGATTAAGACAGGGATTGAAGCTGCAACAAAGAAGATTACATGGGTTTGAAGTCATTTTATGAGATTGATGGTTTTGCAGCGATATGGAGAGTGTAGAAGATGCTTCCTTAACTAATAACCACACCACCAGGTTATGCACACTACAGGCTCGAGTAATTGCCTGAATGAATTATTCTTCAAGATCATCCATTGCTAGTTGAGTTTGCACACAAAGATGTTGTTGCTGCCATGAAATGGGGCTGAAAAGTTATGACAAGGACAAGAAAGAGGTGGTATGAAGTCATGGGAAGCAAGGGACTGGAATTGAGTTGATGCCGGTATTTGATTCATGGATGGAAGAGATGAAGATACAATGATTTCAGGGGAGTTGCAGTTGGTTTTAGATTGAAGATATAGTGGAGAAAGTAGACAGGAAAAGGCAATTCTGTCTTGGTTTTGGTGGAGCTGAATTCGTTATTGGTGCCATTGATTGTGTTAGGAAAGGCAAGAGTGGTGAGCTACGGCTGTAATTGAGAAGGAGTTATCTGTTGTGTTGATGGGATAGAGGAGAAGTACATGGTGGTGCTGGCAGTGGAGACAAGAAGCAGCTGCAGTTGCAGGTGAATAAGAAAGATTGAGAAACTGGAATTGATTGCAGCTGATGACTTGTGTGGTTGTGAACGTTGTGAAACGTATTAATTGCCGCAATGAATCTGAAGCTGTTATGAATGTGTAGATGAATATTAGGGCAGGTCTTTGAGCTACAATGGAAGAATGTGTCGCAGGTATTGGTGGTGGCAAGACAACAAACTGCTAAATGGAATTGAAACCGCAATTGCAAAGGATGCAATGGACTCAAACAGATATATGTTTAGGTTGCAGTTGAGCTTTATTTGGTGTTGAGGTGGGAGAGATTGGAGCTGATCTGAGCTTCAGATGTTGATTTGTTTGATGCTGTGGAATCAAGGAAGTGGTGACTGTTACCGGAGAAGATGCAAATGGACTCCGGTTGAGGGTTGTCGCTGTTGTGAGAACAGGCTTGCAGCAAGGAATGCAGTTGAAGCTGCAGAAAGAGTGGCTGGTGCTATTGCAGTTGGATATTGAATGAGCTTATGGAACTGAAGGCATTATTGGATTTGATTGCCAAGGAGTCTGTGTGAGCATTTGGAGCTGGAAATGAATGAATGAATTATAGATGTATGTTAGGATGAAATGATGCAGGAAAGAAGATTTGAAAGGCCTGGAATCGTCCGGAAATGATCAGAAAACAGGGAAAACTCGGCAGAAATCGGTTATGGTTGAGTTGAATCGTTGAGTTGAACAGAGTTGACAGAGAAGGACTTGGACTTGGATTGACTGGGCTGTAGCTGCTAATGGGCTGGAATGTGTTCACGCGTGTAGGAAAACCTACTCGTACTCTCACAACAGGAGAAGATATATAACCTCTCTTTTGGGATATATCTTAATCTCTTCTTCTACTTTTGTTTTATAGGGTTTAGAAATATGATAGGTTTTCTCTTCCTTCTTGTTATGAACTCCTATGCTATGAGTACCTAGTTTCATTATTGGTTTGAGGAATAAGTTGGATTTCCAAATGTGGGTTTTTATGTAATGAATTAGTTTTGTCTCCATATTATCGTTTATGATTCACCATTAATACTGTTACATGATTTGAATGTTTGTTTGGTTGAGTCTAGAATTAATCGAGTTTGTTTTCATCTCTATTGCCAGATTATGATTTATTATACGCAAAAGTGATAGATTCCTGATTACAAGTAGCATAATTGTGATTATTGCTTGTTGTGATACATCCTAGTAGTCACAAGTGAGTCAGAACCTTTGTTAAATCGGATTAGTGCTTTTACACGTTCGATTGCTTTGATTGGCCTGATTTCATAGAACTTAATGCATTTAAGGAATTAAACTTGATTAGTGCTTTTACACGTTAGGTTTTTCTCTAAGATAGAATTCATATTCGCATCTTTTAATGTGTTTGTTGATGACAAGAGGAGATTTGCGGCATATACTTGCGATCAAGGTATCTTAGGGCCTTTGATAAAAGAGAGATTAAATATCAATTCTAGTTATTGTTAAAAAGCATGTTTGTGAATGAAGATGGATATTTTGTTTTATTTTAGTTTACTTTTAAAAAATCAGAAAACCCTCCATTGGTATTTATAGGAAACCGAAACAATTTGACAACCTTAGTCCTCTCTGTGGGAACGATCCTTTCTTGCCCTTGCTATATTTATATTTTGAGTAGTAAGAAAGTGTAATTTATTTTTGACGCATATGATATCTATCAAATTTTGGCGCCGCTGCCGGGAAGGCAGCGGTTGTCACTTGTTTTTGGTTTCTTATTTTAGTTTTTAGTTTTGTTTCTTCTTTTTGTTTTCTTATTTTCTGATTTTGACATAGTTTTGAGAACTACTGTTTCAGGTACCAATTTCTATGGACGGAGCATATTGGAACAATGGGTACGGTTATCAACCTCAACAACATTATGACAACTATCACCTTTATGGGGAATACAATCAAAACCAATCTTTTGTTTATGGTCAATATTCCACGTACCCTTTGAGTTATTCTCATACATATCAACTTTCTTACGGTAGGTATATAAGTGAGCAACCACAAGGAGGGGAGACTAGTTGTACTCCTATTCATATTTATTCGAGTTTGGTAGATGAGATGCAACAATTTATGGTGGGCATGGAGTCAGTTTGTAGACAACCAAGCATGGAACCAATTTTGTCGACCGAATATGCTAATAGTATGTTTGGCCCAATTTCTGATCGTAGTTATGATCATTCACCCATTCAAAGGGAAGATAATTGGCCTAGCAATACTGAAGTAAGTGATTCTACTTTTTCCTTGTCGAACGAGCTTTACCAACAAATGGAAGACTATTTTCAAAATTTGGATGGATCACTCCAAGAGCTTCAAAAAGGTGTTTCCATTTTAAGACAAGGCATTGAAGAATACAAAGAGGACATGCAAAATTCTACGAAAGACCAATCTTTGGGAAGTGGTAGCCAATCTTATGTCAACTATGATAGTGACGATGACTATGAAAGTACAACGCTTGAACCAATTTATGGTGACATCCCCGAGGAGTGTACAATAGAGTCTTTTTGCGATCAAGGTGAAGATGAAAATGAATATGATGAAACTAGTACATCTTACTCAAGCATTGATCTTAATAATGATCAAGAACCTATTCAAAAGGTAGAGCTTGAGGATGATGCAATGCGTGTTCTTAAAAAGTTCCTTATGGAGAGACTTGAATCCGCAGTAGCATATGTGCCTTACAACAAAGAAGAGTGTGTTGAGAATGAAACCGATATGACCAATATTGTGGAAGACCCAATTGATCTTGCAAAGGATTGTAATGATGATGTTTATGTCGAGACTTTGATTAAGGCAGAAACGGACGGAGAATGGTTGCAAGGTTTGATAGAGGACCATGATATAAAAGAGGTGAATAACTCACTTGAGTTTTTCAAGGATGAAGAGGATTCCGTAATACAAGATATTGTGCAAGGTTTGCCTAACCCTTAGCATATTGTTTCTTATCCTTTATCTATTATTGGTTTGAATGTATGTGCTTCGAAAACATTGTTGAATGACTTTGTTTCTCGATATCCACTATAGAAAACATTTGATTCTCATGCTATGCAGGTTTGTGAACAAGAAACCATGAAAGTTCCCGAATTCTATATTTTATATCCACTTCCTAGTGTGGACAAGAACAAGTGTGGGAGAAACTTTTATCGGTTAATAACTTCATTTTTGTTTTATATTACTAATATGTGTGCGAAGCTAGTGTTTGAAAAACAGGTTCTATGGAAGGATCCTCAACTTTTCAGGTTATTGGTGTATGGGGAATCGGTCTTGCAAGTCGGGTTGACGACTTTAAACCAAGCGCTAAATGGGAGGCAACCCACTGGTTTTGTGTATCTATCTCTATCTTTTTATTTCTCAAGTCTTTTATCTTTATTTTCTTATTTTGGATATTTGCATATCAAAACTCTAACTTTTAGAAAATTTTGAACAATTTAGAATAAACACTATCCTTTCTAAGTAGATGGAATTTTTTCTTGACGATGAGGTATATATATTGGCTGAGTTGGGATTAGATGCCAACTAAATAGCTTGTTTAGTGTTTATCCTCTATTTTTCAGAAATATCTATGAGTTGGAATATCAGTTTTTTATCATGCATTTTATTTTCTTATTGTGTATATATATCATGTTATGAATTTCCCATCTTGAACTCTACTTTGAATGACTAAATTTTACACTGAGGAAAATGTAAAGTTTAAGTGTGGGGGAGTGTTCTCATATAGAGATTTTAGTCTTGTTCGTTTTCCCTTGTGTTTATAAAAAATAAAGTAGAAAAAACTAAAAAAAAAAAGAAAAAAAAAAGATGATAAACTCCCAAGTCTAGAAATTTGTGCCTTAGAGGAGTTGAGGAATCCATTAGTAGAGTCTATTCATATAAAAATAAATAAAATATAAAAACAAATAACATGTTAGTTGTCACCATATCTCGGAGTCGTCACCATATCACGTTCTATTTTTATTTTTCCATATTTATCTATTGTTTCTCTAAGTGATTTGGTGGGGCACCAGCATCGAATTGTTATCACTGTTAGGATGAAATAGAGTGATTGGGTTACTATAAAAAAAAAGAAAAAAAAAATGAGACCGACCAATTGACCAAACGGAATAAATTTGACACTTGGATAAAACAATATGTGTGTGTTCTCCCTGTCTCCGTCTCCTAAACAAGCGTGGAATGCAGGATCCACGGGAATTACCATGTAATCTGCTGACAAGAAGCATGCGCTTGGATCCAAAAGATCCAATCATGTTATTGTTTAAAAAAAAAGGTGAAAAAAGAAAAAAAAAAGAAAAAAAAATTATTGTGTTGAATAAAAACGATCACTGGTTCCCTTGTATATGCCAGTGAATTGATCTAGAATTAAGTTTGTCGACCGCTGGTTCCCTTGTATATGCTAGCTGTGTTGATATTAGAATTCAGACCAGTAGCTCAATCCATTAGGATGCATAGGTTCATCTTGACAGTGACCTTCAGACAGATATGGGAAACATCGATCACTTTAGTAAACATCGCAACCATCTATATCTATTTCCATTTTTTTTATCTATTCATTTGTGATTGTGGTTTGTTAGTTTTCGAAATTGTGGCTTATCCGACTTTCTTAACAAGCTTAATTTATATATATTAATTTGGATTCATAACAAGGTACCTCCTTTTGCAACCATTTTGGATTCATTCATGGATTTGTCATAGGTAGATGCAGTTTGAAAAATAAGTTTTGCAGGCAAACCTCTTGTAAACCTTCACGAGACTATAACTCGTCCACTAGGGACACATAGGGGTTCAAAGGCCTGTTATTCATGGTAAGAGTAACCGTATCCTCGGCGACACGGAGTTGTATGTATGTTTTAAAATTATTTTGTTTGATTTGCTCGAGGACTAGCAAAGTCTAAGTGTGGGGGAATTTGATAGGTGTCTAAAACACCTTAATATTTATCTATTGTTTATGCTTTTTTTTCTAAGTTTTCTTGTAAATTATGTATCTTATGTTTGCTTTTGAGTGTTTAGGTACTTTGGAGTCATTTGGAACAAAAGAAGAAGAAACAGGCAAAAGTCTCATCTCATGTGCAAATGCTATTGGAGGCGAACTATTTCTCATTATTTGCTTTTATTTCTTCATCTCTATCTGAAAAGCATGTCGGATTTAGTGATGCAAATATATATGTCTGAAAAGCATGACAACTTTAGTGATGAAGAGACATTGAAGAGAAGAAGTGAATCTGAGAAGTAAGAGATGGATGTTGTTGGTGGAAGAATTCAATGGAAAAGCGCCAAAGTAGATTGCATCCGTGCACGCGCTTAAAGCTCATATGTCACCATTAAGACCACAGGATATTGGTGGTGCTACTATAACCAAAATGAAGCTGTCAGAGAACCAGGAGGTGCTGCGGAATGTCAACATCTATGAATCCAGAGTTCAGGTCAATATAGGGGTGGTTTGTATGAGTTGCTGGGTCTGAAGGTTATACTATGGGCTTAACATGGCAAGAAAAGAAATGGCTCCGAACAGTTAGTGGATTTCACCAGCTTGGTACTGCACATGTGCGCTGTAAAGAAATGATTTTAGGTTTCATTAGAAACCAATCTGTACAAGCAGGTGAAGCTCATTTCCCCCTTTCAGTTCACAACAGGTTCCCTTTCTCCCTCCGAAAACACTCAGCCATGTTTGCCGTCAACCTAGCCATGAATTTGTTTGCCGTCAACCTAGCCATGAATTTGATGGTTGTTCACCATGGGTCAAGAGCCCTAGTTGAATCCGAGAGGAAGAACGAAGAATGGAGAGAATTTGGTGGTGTGTTGAACAGATTTGGGATGCTGGGGAAGAAGAAGAGAAACAAGTGCTGATGGACTGATTTTGTAATTGTTGTGTGGGTTTTCAAGAGCACTTCGATCGCAACAAGCACAAGGAGAGATGGATTGAACTGGTAGTGGAAGTATGGGTCTGTGTCATTGATTTGATGTTAATGGAGGAGATTAAGACAGGGATTGAAGCTGTAACAAAGAAGATTACATGGGTTTGAAGTGATTTTATGAGATTGATGGTTTTGCAGAGATATGGAGAGTGTAGAAGATGCTTCCTTAACTAATAACAACACCACCAGGTTATGCACACTACAGGCTCGAGTAATTGCCTGAATGAATTATTCTTCAAGCTCATCCGTTGCTAGTTGAGGTTGCACACAAAGATGTTGTTGCTGCCATGAAATGGGGCTGAAAAGTTATGACAAGGACAAGAAAGAGGTGGTATGAAGTCATGGGAAGCAAGGGACTGGAATTGAGTTGTTGCCGGTATTTGATTCATGGATGGAAGAGATGAAGATACAAGGATTTCAGAGTAGTTGCAGTTGGTTTCAAATTGAAGAAATAGTGGAGAAAGTAGACAGGAAAAGGAAATTCTGTCTTGGTTTTGGTGGAACTGAATTCGTTGTTGGTGCCATTGATTGTGTTAGGAAAGGCAGGAGTGATGAGCTGCGGCTGTAATTGAGAAGGAGGTATTTGTTGTGTTGATGGGATAGAGGAGAAGTACATGGTGGTGCTGGCAGTGGAAACAAGAAGCAGCTGCAGTTGCAGGTGAATATGAAAGATTGAGAAACTGGAATTGATTGCAGCTGATGACTTGTGTGGTTGTGAAACGTATGAATTGCAGCAATGAATCTGAAGCTGTTATGAATGTGTAGATGAATGTTAGGGCAGGTGTTTGAGCTACAATGGAAAAATGTGTCGCGGCTGTTGGTGGTGGCAGGACAATAAACTGCTAAATGGAATTGCAACCGCAATTGCAAAGGATGCAATGGACTCAAACAGATGTATGTTTAGGTTGCAGTTGAGCTTCATTTGGTGTTTAGGTGGGAGAGATTGGAGCTGATCTGATCTTCAGATGTTGATTTGTTTGATGCTATGGAATCAAGGAAGTGGTGACTGTTACCAGAGAAGATGAAAATGGACTCAGGTTGAGGGTTGCCGCTGTTGTGAGAACAGGCTTGCAGCAAGGAATGCAGTTGAAGCTGCAGAAAGAGTGGCTGGTGCTATTGCAGTTGGAGATTGAATGAGCTTATGGAACTGAAGGCATTACTGGAGTTGATTGCCAAGGAGTCTGTGTGAGCGTTTGGATCTGGAAATGAATGAATGAATTATAGATGTATGTTAGGATGAAATGATGCAGGAAAGAAGATTTGAAAGGCCTGGAATCGGCCGGAAATGATCAGAAAACAGTGAAAACTCGGCAGAAATCGGTTATGGCTGAGTTGAATCGGTGAGTTGAACAGAGTTGACAGAGAATGACTTGGACTTGGATTGACTGGGCTGTAGCTGCTAATGGGCTGGAATGTGTTCACGCGTTTAGGAAAACCTACTCGTACTCTCACAACATGAGAAGATATATAACCTCTCTTTTGGGTTTTCTTTTGGGATATATCTTAATCTCTTCTTCTACTTTTGTTTTATAGGGTTTAGAAATATGATAGGTTTTCTCTTCCTTCTTGTTATGAACTCCTATGCTATGAGTACCTAGTTTTAATATTGGTTTGAGGAATAAGTTGAATTTCCAAATATGGGTTTTTATGCAATGAATTAGTTTTGTCTCGATATTATCGTTTATGATTCACCATTAATATTGTTACATGATTTGAATGTTTGTTTGGTTGAGTGTAGAATCAATCGAGTTTGTTTTCATCTCTATTGCCAGATTATGATTTATTATACACAAAAGTGATAGATTCCTGATTACAAGTAGCATAATTGTGATTATTGCTTGTTGTGATACATCCTAGTAGTCACAAGTGAGTCAGAACCTTTGTTAAATCGGATTAGTGCTTTTACACGTTCGATTGCTTTGATTGGCCTGATTTCATAGAACTTAATGCATTTAAGGAATTAAACTTGATTAGTGCTTTTACACGTTAGGTTTTTCTCTAAGATAGAATTCATATTCGCATCTTTTAATGTGTTTGTTGATGACAAGAGGAGATTTGCGGGATATACTTGCGATCAAGGTATCTTAGGACCTTTGATAAAAGAGAGATTAAATATCAATTCTAGTTATTGTTAAAAAGCATGTTTGTTAATGAAGATGAATCCTTAACCAATATCTTTACATCTTAATTTGTGTGCTTTATTTGCTTTTATTTTAGTTTACTTTTTAAAAATCAGAAAACCCCCCATTGGTATTTATAGGAAACCGAAACAATTTGACAAACCTTAATCCACTCTGTGGGAACGATCCTTTCTTGCCCTTGCTATATTTATATTTTGAGTATTGAGAAAATGTAATTTATTTTTGACGCATACGACAACGATCAATGGGTCAGTCGAACGACAAGGAGGGAAAATAATGGTCGTCTGGCGAACCAAATGTTGGCCAATCGACCGATTAAATATTGGCTGATGAATAAATACTGATAGCTGAATCAATACTGCTTCGAATATTGCTAGTTGAATCAATATTTCCAAAAGTCGCAGGTTCGATTCTGAACCTTGTTGGCCGATCCAACACACTGGTAGTTGAAGCAATTAGGGTATTGATAGATGGATCAATGGATAGTCAAAGTAAATATTGCTAGTTAGAGCAAATACTGTTATATCAGTGAATAGTTGGCAATTTGACCAAATAAAATATTAATTAAAAATACTGGCAGCTGGACCGAATATTATATAATTAATTAAAATATTGATTGTTGGATCAGTATTAAGAATATTGGTGTTTGAATCTGTTCAGAATTATGCTAGACAGAGCATTAGGTTCAAAACCTTAATTTTGATTAGTGGATGATCAACTGAGAATAAACCAACAGATGAGAGAGGGACGACTACATAAGGTGATGGACCGACCTATGTAGGGACCGACCAAGGGGTGTGGAACCGTCCCTTGGTGGTTGCAGGACCATCTGATGGTGAATGGATCATCTTCCTAGTTGATGGAGAGAGTTTGAACCAAATATGAATTGCAGATGATTAATTAGGTCATTAATCATTGAAGGAGGTGGGACCGGATTTTTCAATCCAAAGCGCCGACCATGACCAGTCATGGTGGCATGCTCGCGCTACTATGTTGTTCGACCAATCCTGAGAATTTCAGTATTTTCTGATGGTCTATTGGGCATATTTTGGTCCTTTTGTAAAGAATCTGAGATTGACTGAAACTTTTAATTTTGGTTGAAAGACCAACCATTAATAATATTATTTTAATATTTCTCATGGTAGAAATACATGATGGTTACGCGACCACTTGCTTTGCTAACCATATGGTCTATGGAGAAAGATTTGAAAAGATATGGAAATAAGGAGTTTTAATCAAAAGAGGAATTCCTTGAAAGAGGATACCCTAATAATAATAAAATAAAAAGGTGGGGACTGACCACGATGACAAGTCCAGCCAAAAAAATAAATATATTATTTTATTATCTTCCTTTTCCTTCTTTGATCAAACTTTCATATCCTTATTCTTCCATATTTTTAGATGCTCGTGCGAGATATTTGAAAATGCTTGGGTACCAAAATACACCACCAACTTTTTCTTAGGCAATCTGTATGGACAAATTCAATACAACTCCGAGAGTTCAAATCAATCAAGGAATAGTATCTAGAGTTATATCTCACTCTCTTGCGATTAGAATGTTTACAGAATCAAATCCGTGAACCTAATGACGAAGAGATTACTTGGGCGGTACCAAATACCAACGTCCAACAATCAATCAAGTCGTATCCAACAAACTAGGTCGGATGTATCTACTATGATTGATTAACGCATAACCTGTGATATCTCATTACAAAGATAAACAATATAATGCGGAAAAATAAATAACACAGACACCGGAAGTTTTGTTAACGAGGAAACCGCAAATGCAGAAAAACCCGGGGACCTAGTCCAGATTGAACAACAAACTGCATTAAGACGCTACAGACACTAGTATACTACCAATTAACTTCGGACTGGATGTAGTTGAGCCATAATCGAGTCCCCCATTGATTAAAGTATAGTCGTGCTTCTTACTCCTCTTGAATCCCAGCAGGACTCCGTGCAATCGATTCACTTAGATGACATTACACCAACTAAGAGTTTCTTCAACTCAGTTAAAGACTTTAAACCAAATCTACCTCCCACAGGTTTTCCTTTACGATCAAAAAGATTTCGATGAAGGTGGTTTGGAAATCAGTAGCAATAGACAAAGTCTAACTAACCTCAAAATCCGGACTTATGCAACCCAAAGTGCAGCCTAGATTATTATTCACCTCACAAGTATAAAACTTGTGGAATCAATAAAGTTTGAGACGAAGAGAACTTTGATGATTTCTATCTATCTTGATCGAGTGAGCAGATCAACAATCGATCAAGATCAGGATATTCGAGTTATCAAGAAAAGATAACTGGACCTGTTCACGAATCCTTATGAAGTCTTTGTAGCTGCTAAACCCTAAAGGGGTTAGGAAGAGGATGACTCTAGTTACAACTCGGACACACCTAAAAGTAGTGTCGGATACAAAGATCCCAGTTGCTTGAAGTTCCCTTTTTATAGACATTGAAAGCATAGGTTGCTTTTGGTTTAAGCTAAGATAGCTTTGGAACCAAGCAATCAACATCCGTTGTTAGATGAATCTTTGAATCTGATTTACATAAACAAGTTATACACTCTGGTTAGGTGAAACCGTAACCGAAACGTGTATAAGGACTATGCTTAAGGTGGTTAGGCGAAACTAGCCGATTTGAACTTAAAAGCTTAATATTCATTTTCATGAACACTTAAGACATTAATCTTGAATCACAATCATGTAATCAAATAAGTCTAGTGTTTTTAGAGAGTTGATCAAATGCTAATAATCTCGTAGAAATAATTTAATCGCACTTGAAAATAATCGACATGGTTAGTAGGTGTACAAAGTACAAATACCATAGCCGTTCGTGAGTCAGGGAAGTCACAGTACGTGTACCGGTTTGTAAGCTAACAAGACAAACCAAGTTCGGGATTTAACATAACTATTAAGGTATGCATATCGGTATGTTTACCTTAAAACTATGACCGGTTCCGGATTTCACATAACTATTCTGGTAAGGTACCAGTTTGGATACAAAACCGAGTTTGGGAACACAAAACTATTTTGGTACGTGTGTTGGTTTGGATACTAACGCGGTTCCATGACCGTAGTTCCTAAATGGTTTGCATACGAGTATGCATACCGATCTGGTTCACGAGTTGAACATATTTTTACATGGTGTGCATAAGGATATACGTACCACGTATCTCCAAGTCGATATACAGATACTACACTACGTGTACGAGTACATGTAATACAGCTTCAGACTCATTAATAGTTTTCCAAGTTTGTAAGACTGATAACACTGTCTTATATCTGAATTTATAATAGTTCAATATGTTAGAGCATAGCTCGGTTGAACCCACCAAGTGTTGGTATGTCAAGTTTGATTGTCATGTTTTAGTATCAAAACTCATCTAGAGTCTTGATTAAATACTAGAGTCAACTTCGTTTAGGTTAGATTAGAAAGACTAGGAATGTTGAGACATGCAAGTATTACTCTGAAGACCTGAAGAATGAGAAGAAGTAACGACTACAACGATGACATCGTCCTTCCACTTGAGGTTAGTAATATTGACTTGATCTTGTTTTCATTCCTAACGCATCTTTCAAGTCGTGCTATATGAAAACATAACATGGGAAGCTGTATATATTGTATATGATACTCTAGTGGTGAGACTTGGTCATAACAGTATAATCAAAGTATCAAGGAAACATATTACGAAGTATAAACGCTTATGTTTTGGAACTTCGTAAATGCGAAATCGAAATAATCTATTGTATATAGTTTTTTGATTATGTATGAATTATATAGGTGTGATGTTATCCTAGAAAACTATGTATCTTTACATTAATTTAAGGAATTAGATGTATGAACTTGTTATCATAATCGAAAGGGAAATCATGATTGGTCTTGTTATTCATCGAATATCTTTTGGATGACCAATAGAAGATGACTATGGTAGAAACTATCTTAACTTTGTTGAGACTTGAGGTATAACTAGTCATAGCCTATGACATATAGCTAGTTGGATTCGGCCACAAGTAACTTTAGAATTCAAGGTGTAACCGATTACAAGCTATATTGGAATGCAAGTTGTAACCGGCCACAAGTTACTTTAGGAACCAAGGTATAATCGGTCACAAGATGAATTGGGAAGTTAGTTGTAATCAGTCACAAGCTACCTTTGGGAAGCAAGGTGTAACCGGTCACAAGTTACTTCGGGAAGTAAGGTGTAGCCGGTCACAACCTACTTTTTGGAGAAAGGTGTAACTGATTACAGTCTATATTGGGAATCATGTTATAACCGTTCACAACATATATTGGAGTGATGGTTTAATCGGTTCCATGAACAAAACCAATATCCATGGTTCACATATTTCTTCATGGTGTGTGTGAATTAGGTTTTTGGGTTTGTCAAGATGAGAAACTTTCAGATGTCGACATATTTGAACATGTACATAACTCTTATCATTTATTGTTCAAAGATATTCCTAGATGCTCAAGGTGATCCTGGTCCGAAATATTGAAAAACATTTAATTATGATTTTCATCATATATGTTTTAATTACCAGCAATTAAAACATATCCTCTGGAAAATATTATTAGTTAATGTGCTAGACTAATAATAAAAGTTTTCTTTCGGAAATATTGGTTAATATTAATTGGAAATAGGAAAATCGAATTTAGGTACTTTAATGCATATCTTGAGAATATTTTTGTTTTTGGAATTTCCTTGTTGTCCAAACAACCTTGATTTATAAATACTTGAGTTTGCATTTCTTGCAAACTATCCTAAGAGCCAGGCAAACTTCATTCTTGTTGTTTCTGGTGGAGCCGTCTATCCGAAGAGGAAAGTACCCTAATTAGGCGAAATCTCTTACGACCGCTCGTTTAAAGACTTCTGTGGGATTAAGAAGCTCTACGAGTACCGTTGGTGGAAAACTAGATGATTGCAATGTTATTAGTTTTTGACTATTGATTTGATTTACTAACGGTCGTTGAAACTTTTGTTGCACGTAGTTTGTTTATTATTGAGAACCTTCTCTTATGATATAAAGATCACTCAAACTAGATCAGAGTATCGACGGGATATTTAAAACCATCTTAGGATTTAAAGACATCTTATGACAATCCATTGTTAACCGACTCCGTTCTGTGCGTGATTGATCACAAGAGGATTCAAGTTGTTGTGCAGGTTATTGATGGAAATAGAAGACTTGAAGACGAATAAGAATTCTTATTAGTTTTCGTATCTTGTGGATTTAGTGCACACACCTTGATCGGATGGGATCCAACTAGAATCGATTGATCTTTGATAAACTTAATTGATTAGTTGCGCGAGACCGACATGGCTTTATAGTTTCTATTTTAGATCTATATTATTTGATTATGGATCCAGAGTTTGATTATTCCGGTAGTCAAAAGATATATTGATCTAACCAGACAAAGGAGTTTATTAGAATAAACAGAAGAGCCTTTGTCAACAACTCACATATCTTTTAGCAAGATTGATTAGAGTGGTTACCAAACAGATTCTTCCTTTCCTGTTAGGAATACGATCCAAAGTACCTTTTAATCACGTGTGTGACTCTAGAAGCCGAATGCGCAGGGATACTGAGTGAACTAAGTATCTAGGGGTAGTCTACTTGGTCTCAACGATACGAAGTTGGTATTAGATTTTGTATAGCGGCTTAATTCTGGGAGTATTCAAAACTGGACTAGGTCCCGAGGTTTTTCTGCATTTGAGGTGTCCTCGTTAACAAAATATTGTGTTGTTATTTATTTTGCTTCCGCATTATAGATTTTTTATATTATAATAAAGTAAATATACTTGTGCGTTAATCCTAATCACTTGATATTGATCCTATAGTAAATCAGTTTTGGAATGTAACTATTACCAAGTGAATATCAAGTTGTCATATTGTCTCGAGTTGTCCATAGACGATCACACCTGGGATCAGACTTATAGGTTGATATTTAAAAGATTGTGGTGTATTTGGTACCCCTTGTATTTTCAATTTGTATCAGAGCAGGCAAACACGACAATCTATGTTTGGTGCGATCCAACCTATAAGATTTGAGTCTAATGGATGATTCAGTTAACATATTAACAAGATTTGATAACTTCAAATATTCGTGGTGGAAGACATGAATGAAGTACGTAATATTATCGTTCCTAATTTTTTTTAGGAATATGGATTATATTTGTCTATGTCTCTACTGATATACACAATCTCTTGATTATCATAGAATTGTATGTCATGGTATTTAATGCTAACAAGTTTAGTAATACTGATACAATTTTATATGTGACATTTCTTATCTTGAATATGCATAAGATCGCACTCGAGATTTTTCTAAGCATGAAACATCTTATACTATAATAAATAAAATGGGTCTTTTCTCCCGTCAATAATTTTTCTTCCGTTTCCAGTGAATGGACTAAGTAGCCCCTCCATCATTTTTTTCTCCTGCCAACTTTTTCGATAATTCAAAACACACCATGGGTAAATATATACGCTTCCTTTTATCCCGCCTCTTTTCTTCTTCCCAAAATCATACAGAAACCCAACCCCTTTCTTCTTTCTCCTCCGTCTCCAAATCAAACCTCGCAGAAAATTTGACCCCAAAATTAAATCATTTCTTGAGGATTTCAATTGACTTTTTAAACGCAACCCAAATCCAATTGTCCCCAGATCGAACCAGTTCTTCAGTCTTCATACACCACCACCACCACCACCACCACCACCACCACCACCACCACCATCCTCATCCACCAACCAATTTCTGCTTCTCTTTGATATTCTCTGAACTGTTGATGTTAGTCACGTTGGGTAAGAATAACCTCCACTTTTTGATTTTATGTTACTTTCACATTTCTGGTCTTTTACAATTTCTAATTTTTTGTGACATGCAAAACCAATGAATATTAGTTGTTTGTATAAATGTCTAAGAGAATACCACTATTTAAATTTAGTTTAGTTTTGGTATTTTCAGAACTCATTTTTGATTCAAAATATTTGAACTCATCCATGACGTGTATTAATTCACTTCTTACTTTGATTTGTAGATGGATTTAGTGCTAGGTATGGTGTGGAAAACAACGCAACTCAGTTAAGTTCGACTATGAAGCAGGACCAGAACAAGAAGTAAGTGATGCGATACATATAATCTTCTTAAAATTGAATGGTTTCTCCTAGGTAATTATTGAAGTACTGTAGTAGGGTAAAACTGATTCTGCTGAAAATGGTAATTTGGGTGTGTCGATGAGAAACAAATTTAAATCCTAAAAAAATGTACTGCACATGAGTACTTTAGATTCGAGAGATCAATCTGTACAATTCTGGCCTAAACCAAGAAATGGTCGCTCCATTATTTTCGATCACAAAATGAAGGAGAAGGGTTGATCTTAGGGAGGAAAACAAAGAAGGTGTTGAGATCATAATGATGAACTCTGTAAAGTGTAGTTTTTTATGACTTGTATCAGAATATAGAATCGTCTTTCAAAGTGTAAGCTGTAAATTCTGGATGCTTTTCTGAATACTTACATTGATAAGTAATGTCGTTGGTTATAATATATTGAAAAATATATTTATACAAGTCATAGTCGAACACACTGATCTCGTTGGAAGTGGGAGTTGTGAAGTAGTGGAGATCATGAGTGAATGGTGAAAAACCGTGTTTTATGGTTATGGGAAGACTGGATGGTTTGTACTCCCACTACTCCTCTACCTGTCACATATCCGCTATTCCAGGCACTTTCTCTTAATGGGCGTGTTGCACGCCGCATGCTGTAAACCTCCATACCAATACCCTGATTAACATTTTCCAGTTTATGACATGTTTGATGTTTTGGGTATTTTTGTAGAAAATATGAAGCAAGTTATATAAATAATGTAATAAGACTTGCTGTGAGCCGGCGCTCAGAAAATATCATATGGTGTTTTTAGGTTAAATAATTAAATTATCCGTGAAATCGATATTTATGAAATATCGTTTGTTGTAAAGTATCACTGTTATGCAAGCAGCTTAAACATAATCGATGCATGTAAAACATCATTGTTCATAGCCTGATGAAACCAGTCACGGATTTCACGATCTTATAAAGGAGTATGACCGGCTATCTTTGAGAAGCTTCCAGGAGCTGTTTGGTGTAGGTTGAGGACGGGGTGACCAGTCCTTCTAGGAGAGGAATGACCGGCGGTCATCATGGCACCCCATTGGTTAGCTTAAATTAAATATAGGCCGGAGGAATGACCGGCGGTCATCATGGCACCTCATTGGGCGGTTTAGATGATTTGCAGCAGTTATTGATTGACATTGAATTTATTTAAGATTTTGTAAGTAGCATGACTAGCCCACTTTGGCCTATGATTCGGAGCCAAGTCTACAGGCTAGGAGAGACGTGATTGGTCAAGGCCAAACATGGGTCGCCGGTGAGCATAATGGCACCTCATTGGTCGCCCAAGATTGAATCTCAGCCAGACGATTCGGCCGGCTAAGTTGGGCGGCTGTGATCAATTTAAGACTACCATGGACGGTCTTAACCTAATTAAAACCCTTTCTGGAACCGCTCGACTAGCATACTTTGGCTAGCAATTGTGAACGCTGCCTGCAGGCTAAGAGAGTTCTGATTGGCCGAGATAAAAGTGGGCCCGTCGATGAGTACGATGGAATTTATTCGGTCGCGCCAGGTGATAAGTGCATATTTTACATATATTTGGTGTCAATTTCATGCTAGTAACTGTTGATTTTTCTTGCAAATTGTTGTATATTACGCTTGTTTTCTCTTATTTGTGTTTTATTAGGTAAATCATCCAAAAAGAAACGGAAATAGCTACAAAAGTGAAGTTTACATTTGGAGAAGGGCCAAAAACCAAGTGAAACTCGTTCAAATTGAGGATTTCTACTTTTCATCTTGAAGAGGAAGAAAATATGAAGCCAACCGAGAAAGAATGAGGTCATTCTGATATCGTATGAGAAAGTTATGGGCAAAAATGAAGATCAAGCTTGTCAGTTCCCCAGAACTGACAGTTAAATGCAGATGGTTAAGGGGCATCCAATCTGTTAAGGGGATATCATCTTCAAGGGAAATGATAAGAACAATCCAGTATTCAAAGGGGGAATCTCAAATTCAAATGGTGTTAAAGACAAGTGCTGGATGTCCTCGGGGCTGCCATCTTCAAATTCAAAACACGCACGTATTTCTTCTTCTTCACGACCGAGACTTCTGCATGGATATCTCGAGACTCGAGTTGGTGCTGATAATCACGGGAGTATTGATGGAGCTGTAGATGATGGAAGCAATGGGGAATGAACTGATGGCAGTGCTGATACTCGACCAAAATGAGTGGTTGATGAAGACAAAACAACGGAAGAAGAACTGTTGCCATCATGATCAAAGAATGCTGATGACCATGGTCATCTGACGGGTTGGTGTTTACAGAATCGTTCTCGAGTTTTGCTGGAGTTTTATTGTCAATGGATTCTCGCTGGGGTTTGAATGATGGACTACAACAGAGAGAACACGGAGGAAAACGAGTACTAGATTGCTACCATTACGGTAGTGATCATGATGATCAGGTGATGGACTTAATGCCGTGACTACGTGGAGAAGTGGTTTGCGGTTGACTACTGGTGATGCTGGCAGTGACGAGGAAAAGGTGTTGAGTTCGAGCTTAGGTTGAGCTGGTGTTGGCTCGATATCAGGTGAAGAAAGATATGGCTTCTGCCATTGGTTTGGTGGTTAGTAAATGACCGGGATTGTAAGACTTTGGAGTCCTAGTTTGATTGGAACAGTTAGTTATAATCGGATAGAGTTTTCAAACGATAAAACAGGGAATTTGTGGAGGTGCAGATGCTCGAAACTTGAGAGAGAAATCAGCTCGGAAAATGATGTTGCTGCCGTTGATGGAATAGGTTGGATGAAGAGGATTAAGTGGTGGTTTTAGGGTTCGGATAAACAAGGAATGTGTGCTACGCGTTTGTGGAGATTGTGATATCTTTGGAAACTAAAACTTGACCGAGAATTCAGAGTATGGAGTCGGCAAAACAGTCAACAAGTTGTGATTGCCGTTGGATTTTAATGATGAATGGTTGAGGATTAAAAGGAATATAGTGTTTGTGGCGGTTTAGAATTGTCCAGTAGTTATCAGATTCGAATTTGGAGGGTCGAATGGCTATAAAAGGAGGCTCAAATCATCAACAGAACACATCTCCTCAACCTCAGTTTCACGCTCATAACCTATTAGTAAAAAGTCTTTACAGAAACAACAGAAGCAGAAAGATTTCATACATGCAGTAGTAGCAGAAGGGTTGCAGCAACAAGGTGACAGTGGCTGATCTTCTGCTACAGAGGCGACAGTAGCCGAAGCTCTTCAATAACATCTATAAACTTTAATTATGAGTAGCTAAATTATTATTTGATTAGGGATAAATTCTAAGTTTTAAATATGATTTAAATTCTTATAAAAACCTATTTTGAGTTCTTCACATGATTTTTGTGTGTTTTTACTACAATTATTGTTTAAGATTAATTCTAAAATTGTTTGGGTGGCCAACTAAATTGTTTTATTAATTAATTTGATACTAATATTGAGTTAGGAGATAGGTAATCGTCGAATAACTTGTACAAAAGTGGAAATCGTGAGACATTGTAGAGGGATTCTGTGGAGCGATTACGAGTAAAAACAACCTTAGAAAGTAGACCTTGATCTAAGAGTTTAACTACTAGGATCAACCTATAATTCACAAAGCCTAAAGCGTTCGAATGGATTACACCTTAAGTGATCTACTACTTGGTGGTTCGTTGAATAGAATCTGGTAGTCGAGAATTTACGTGTCCAGTGATTTAAGGAATTTTGGGGTTAACACTGATCTAGCTATTATCCTACGGTGATAATAATCTGTGATGAATGAAAAATAGATGAAAATATTAATTTAATGAGTATTTAGTAACGAAGAAGGATTCCTTGATCATAATTTGTCTTTATTGTTTAAAACTAAGTTTCAATTACTTTCTTATTTACTTTGTTTCAAAACCTAAAAACAAAATCCCCCTTTGTGACACTTTCAACAACTAAAACTCCCTGCTCTTCGTTGGAACGAATCTTATTTACTGCTATATTATTCATTAGTAAAGTAGATGATAAGTGAATTAATTTTGCGCCTACGACACGCATCAAATTTTGGCGCCACTGCCGGGGAGCAGTCGGTAGTTTTAGTTGTTTCTTTTAGTTTTATTTTGTTTTTAGATTTTTTTTTTTTTTTTTTTTAGTTTTTAACTTTGTTTTCTAGATTTTTGTTTTAGGTACTTAATCTATGGCATCGAAGGATTGGAATTACCAGAGGTTTGGAATTCAAACTCGCAAGGGAACGGTACTACAAGCACGTCCAAAGTTGCAAGAAGAACCTTCTACGTCAACAATGGTAGGCGGTACAAATAATCCACCTCCACCTCCGGAGAAGAAGACGTTGAGAGATCTAACATCCCCATGTTTGGAATCTCAACCACTGTGTATTACTCTAACTGACATAGTGGAACTTAAGTCAAATCTTCTTCATTGGGTTCCAAAGTTCAAGGGACTACCGAGTGAAGATCCTAATCGACACCTGCAACAGTTTCAGAATACAGTAAGAAGTATGAAAAAGAGCGATGATGATGATGATACAACTTTTCTACAAGCTTTTCCGTTTTCATTAACGGACCAAGAAGAATCATGGTTATATTATCTCCCTTATGGAAGTATTATCACATGGACCGGAATGAACATCTATTTTAGAGAAGTATTTTCCTACTTCTAAAGCTGCAGCTATTCGTAAGGAAATCAGTGGAATTGTGCAGATTACTGGAGAATCTTTGTACGACTATTGGGAGAGGTACAAGATATTGTTGGCGAGTTTCCCACATCATCAGATACCACCACAACTTATCATTACACACTTCTATGAGGGGTTACTACCGCATGAGAGACACTTGATTGATGCGGCTAGCAGTGGTGCATTGGCTAATAAAACTATCGAGGAGGCTACTAGTTTGATTGAGAGCACGACTGCAAATACGCAACAATTTTATACTAGAGATTCATCTACAATTAGAAGAGTTAGTGAGATGAGAGATTCATCACATATTGAGAAACAGATCGGTAATGTGGAAAAGATGGTCCAACAGGTAGCTTCTGCAGTTGCTCCTACATAACAAGATGATTCCGAGGTGAATGCTATATTTTCTAATCAAAGGCAACGGTATGATCCATACTCAAATACTTATAATCCTGGTTGGAAAGATCACCCAAATTTCAGTTATGCGAACAAGCAAGCTGCAGCTCCTAATCCATATGCGAGACAAGGTGGTTTTTAAAAACAATTCCAACCACAACAAAAACCTCCAACTGAAGAATTCAACAAAGTCAACAGAAATCCGATCAAAATCAGTTAAAAACTGATAATGCTATTAGATATTTACAAACTCAGATGGGGCAAATGGCGACAGATATGAATCAAATGAAATCACAAGCTTCGACAAAGTTGCCATCACAACCTTTTGTGAACCCAAGAGAGCACGTTAATGCAGTAACTCTAAGAAGTGGGAGACAAACTGAAGAACCACAACAACATCAACAACAAGTGGTTAATAACGACATCGAAAGTAAGTAGAGGAGGAAACCATCCCAAAGGAAAAGCCAACTTCAAACGGCCAACCTAAGGACACAGTTCCCACTTTTACCATACCACCTCCTTTCCCTAGTCGTTTTGCCAAGTCAAAGAAGCAAGCTCAAGACAAGGAGATCATGGATATTTTCAGCAAGATACAAATCAACATTCCATTTATTGAGGCCATCAGAAGCGTACCCATGTATGCCAAGGTTTTGAAGGATTTGTGCACAAGGAAGGATAGGTTGATTACTAATCAAATTACTCAGGTGGGCGAAAGTGCTACAACTATGTTACTAAAGAAGATGCCTGCAAAGTGTGAAGATCCAGGGGGTTTCACAGTGCCAATTACTATTGGTAATCAACGATTTGAGCGTGCTTTGATTGATTTGGGAGCATCCATAAGTGTTATGTCAGCCGATGTTTATGATTCTTTGAATCTTGGACCTTTAAAAGAGGCAAAGATTACTATTCAATTGGCAAACAAGTCCAATATATATCCGAAGGGAGTCGTCGAGGACGTGTTAGTTCAAATGAATCAGTTAATCTTTCCGGTTGATTTTTACATCGTGGATATGCAAAATGGAGATAATTGTTCATCTACTTCGTTACTTCTTGGGAGACCGTTTATGAAAACAACAAAGACGAAGATTGATGTGGACAATGGTACACTCACTATGGAATTTGATAAAGAGGTCATTCGCTTAAACATATTTGAGGCCATGTGTTATCCTAGTGATGTGCACTCCACTTTTTCTATTAATGTTATTGATTCGTTAGCAAAACAAATGTTTGATTTAAGCAATGAAGATGAACTTGGAGTTGTGTTGTGAAATAACATTGATTTGTGCGTTCATGGGCAGCCGAATTTGAACGTCGATTTAGTCAAAGAGCTAGTGAAGATGTGTGGTGCTTTAACAACATTACAAGAAGCTAAAACGGGTAATATCCTTTACCCATAACTAATGAGATTCCTTTACCTTTTATTGTGCAGGCACCTAAATTAGAATTGAAGCCTCTTCCCGATCACTTAAAGTATGCATACTTGGGTGATAAAGAGGTGCTTCCGGTGATTATTGCAAAGAACCTCACTGCTATCACTTAAAGTATGCATACTTGGGTGATAAAGAGGATCTTCCGGTGATTATTGCAAAGAACCTCACTGCTATAAAAGAAGAACGTCTACTTCGGGTTCTGAAAGAGCACATAACGGCCATTGGTTGGACTATTGCTGATATGAAAGGAATTAGTCCGTCAATGTGCATGCATAGAATCCTTATGGAAGATGATAGCAAGTCGGTACATGATGCTTAGTGTAGGCTTAACCCCCCAATGATGGAGGTCGTGAAGAAAGAGATCCTCAAATTGCTAAGTGTGGGGGTGATTTACCCAATTTCTGACAGCAAATGGGTTAGTCCGGTACAAGTGGTACCTAAGAAATCAGGTGTCACTGTTGTTAGAAATCAAGATGATGAACTTGTTCCTACAAGAGTTCAAACGAGATGGAGAGTGTGCATAGATTACAGAAAGCTTAATGCCGCAACTAGAAAAGATCACTTTCCTTTGCCTTTCATTGATCAAATGCTAGAGAGGTTAGCGGGACATTCACATTATTGCTTTTTGTACGGTTATTCAGAATATAATCAGATCGTTATTGCACCGGAGGATCAAGAGAAGACTACTTTTACTTGTACTTTTGGTACGTTTGCCTATAAAAGGATGTTGTTTGGTCTTTGCAATGCGCCTTCCACTTTTCAGAGATGTATGGTTAGTATATTTTCGACTATGTGGAACACATCATTGAGGTATTTATGGACGATTTCAGTGTTTATGGAAATTCATTTGATATTTGTTTACAAAATCTTGAACTTGTGCTAAAAAGATGGATAGATACTAATCTTGTTTTAAATTGGGAGAAATGTCACTTTATGGTAAACCATGGTATAGTGCTAGGTCACATCGTGTCCTCTCGAGGGCTCGAAGTCGACAAAGCAAAGATAGACTTAATAAGAAACTTACAATACCCCACTTCGGTGAGGGAGATTCGCTCGTTTCTTGGTCATGCGGGTTTTTACAGGAGGTTTATCAAAGATTTCTCTAAAATCTCAATGTCGATGTGCTACAAAAAGTGGTTGCTTTTGACTTCAACAAGGAGTGCAAGGATGCCTTTAACAAGTTGAAAGAATTGTTGACAACTGCGCCGATTATCAAGTCACCGGATTGGAGTTTGCCATTTGAATTTACGTGTGATGCAAGTGACTACGCGGTTAGAGATGTTTTGGGTCAAAGAGTGGACAAGCTGTCCCATGTGATTTATTATGCATCTAGAACCCTAAACTATGCTCAAATTAACTATCTTACCACCGAGAAAGAGTTGTTGTCTATAGTGTTTGCACTAGAAAAATTTAGATCATATTTGGTGGGTGCAAAAGTGGTTGTATATTCTGATCATGCAGCACTTAGGTACCTACTTAAGAAGAAAGAAGCTAAGCCGAGACTTATACAGTGGATATTGTTGTTGCAAGAATTTGATTATGAAATCAAGGATAAGAGGGGTGTTGAGAATACTGTTGCGGATCATCTTAGTAGACTTGTTGTTTCCAAATAAGAACTTCCATTACAAGATCGTCTTCCAGACGAATAACTTTTCTCAATTGAAGATTCAACACCTTGGTACGCTGATATAGTGAACTACTTGGTTACAAGGAAAGTACCTAGTACAATGTCTAATTTTCAAAAGCTTAAGCTTAAGAAGATAGCCAAACAGTATGTGTGGGATGAGCCCTACTTTTGGAAATACGGTTCCGACCAAATTATCCGCAGGTGCGTACCTAACTCTGAATTTCAATCCATCCTTACTTTTTTCCATACTTATGCATGTGGTTGTCATTTTGGTTCTAAACGTACCGCTCTCAAAGTCCTTGAGAGTGGATTTTATTGCCCACCTTATTTGAGGATGCATATATTTTTTGTAAATCTTGTGATAGATGTCAACAAACGGGCAATCTAGGTGCTCGAAATCAAATGCCAGTCACACCGATTCTTGCTGTAGAGATTTCCGATGTGTGGGGAATTGATTTTATGGGTCCTTTTGTCAATTAAAATGGAAAATTTTATATACTTCTTGCGGTGGATTATTTTTCAAAATGGGTGGAAGCTAAAGCCACCCCTACTAATGATTCTCAAGTTTTTTGTGAGTTTGTGAAAGAATATATTTTCTCTACACATGGTACACCAAGAGTGGTTATCAGTGATGGAGGCTCGCACTTCAAGAAATCTTTCCATTCTCTTCTCAACAAGTACAACATAACTCACAAGGTCGGTACGCCGTATCACTCACAAACTAGTGGGCAAGCTGAAATTTTAAATCGTGAGATCAAGTCCATCCTTGAGAAAACCGTAAACAGAACACGAGAAGAATGGAGTTATAGACTCAACAATGCACTTTGGGCGTATAGAACGACATACAAAAAACCGATTGGTATGTCTCCATACCATTTGGCTTATGTCAAAGCTTGTCATCTTCCGGTTGAACTTGAGCACAAGGCTTATTGGGAGATAAAGATGTGCAACATAGATTATGATAATGCGGGAAAACATAGAAAGCTACAACTTAATGAGCTAGAGGAGATACATAATGATGCTTACGAGAGTTCCCGGATTTACAAAGAGAAGACTAAGCTTTTCCATGACAAGATGATTTCTCGAAAGAATTTTGTTGTGGGGCAAAAAGTTCTTTTATTTTATTCTCGTCTTAAACTATTTCCTGGTAAGCTAAGGTCCAGATGGATTTGACCATATGTTGTTACTAATGTTTATCCTCATGGTGCAGTTGATATAACTAGTCTCCGAGATGGGACAATTTCAAAGGTCAATGCACAGATTGAAACCTTATTACGAAAGCATTGCATATGTAGATATGGATGTGCTAGGATTTCGTGATTAACTCCCTCTGGAGGAGTAGTTTGGGGACTGCCAAGTCGGGCCGAGGACGTAAAACTAAGCGCTAAATGGGAGGCAACCCATCGGTTTTGTATTTCTATTTTTATCTTATTTATTTTTCTTCGTTTTTCATATCATATTTTAATTTCCCACCTTGATTTTAATTAGGATGAGTCAATTACATTGAGGACAATGTAAAGTTTAAGTGTGGGGGAGTATTTTGCATATAGAGTTTTTAGCTTTAGGAATAAATTTTTCAAATTTTTGCATAAAAAACCTCCAACTTGTAGAGATTTTAGAGTCACTAACATACTTCTAGGTATGTTTACATAGAGAATTCTGACCGACATAACTGAACTTGGAAGTGTTAGGGAACTACGTTGGATTTCTTGCTTGTTAGAGTGTTAAATAATGGATTTAATCATGCCAGTGATGCAAATGAGGAGCAGGGAGAAATGCATTATTAGAGTTGCTGATCAATCATTAGTGGAGACTACCTATTTTCAAATCAACCGAGGCACCATACCAAATTTTCTTTGTAGCTGACGAAAGAGCTTTCTTTTGAGTGTGTGTCACCGTACGTTAATTCCGGGTAGAATGGTGAGCTACCCAACCTCCTACCAATAGAAGCACTACTCTTTGATCTCTTGAGTGCTAATTTTGTAATCATGAGGGTGGCGTCTATAGATGAAAACCACCTTCTTGTAGTTTGATTTGCAGTTAGCACCATTCTCTCTCTCGCTAATAACAGATCCATAGAAACACCATCATCATCAACAAGTGGAGCGACATCAAAATCTACAAGAAATGTTGAACACGTTTAAGGTTTACAAAGCAACAAAACAAGGAAGAGAAAATTTCATATCTAAGTAAAGCAACATAGTTTGAGCAGATTTTTATATACATGTTGAAGACTTACACATAAGGGGACAAATCCTATATCCAAGTATGAAGACTTATTTATAAGAGCGAAGAAAATCAAAAGATGAGAGTTATTGAAGTTTATGATACGAAGACAATACAAGTTGTGAAGATCAAAGTGGTAAAGTACTTCTTTCATAGCCATGTTAATTTTGGTTTCATTTTTTGTAGTTGCAATCTTTTTATAAAAAAAAAAAGAAAAAAGAGATACAAAAAAAATGCAAAAAAAGATTTGCATTTAGGTTATTATTTGTTCAATAAGGCCATGGGGAAGAAAAATCTACAAAGAAGTTTCAAGCAACAAGGAAATTGAGGAAAAGAGTTTTATGAAGTTCAAAAGTTTATCATCAACAGTTGAAGACCGAAGACGAAGACCAAGAAGATGAAGAAGACGAGCTGAAAGACTATGTATCTATTGGAAGCTGTGAAAGTGGTGCTTTCGCCACTGCCGATCGGATGTGAAGGTGGTAAGTACTCTCACCCTTGATATAATGGTTGATTTCTTTTCTTAGAGATCATCAGAAAATATCTTTTATTTTTCACGATCTTATTGGGTCTCCCACTAGTGGAAAATGGGTGTTTAGCGACCTACAACAGAGACCCCCGGTAACGGTAGTTAGGCCGCAGACCCGTAAAAGCGGTCTCTGATATGACAAAAACAAGGAAAAATTCCGAGATGATTAATAGCCGTCTCAGGATAATTACTATTTTATCCTAAATCTACCGCCGATCCCGCGACCCTTCCAAACCGATTCAAATTTGATAATTTTTTATTATTTTATGGAGCATATAAATACTTCTTTCTCTCACCTTTCTCTTTTTCTTTTTCTTTCTCTTTTTTCTTCTGCTCTCTCTCTCTCTCTTCACTTATCTCCTCAGCTAGCAGAAACTCATATCTTCTTCATCCACCAAATCGAAACTGAAAAGAAAACCCAGAAGAAATCAATTAAATCATCTTCTCTCTCGGTCTCTTATCCATCTTCTTCATCGACCAAATCGAAACCTAAAAAAACCCATAAGAAATCAATTAAATCTTTGCTCTTAAACCCATGGTTTGTTTTTATAAATTACAAGAAACACCCATTTTTCCAGTTTGATTAAATCATTGGGTTTGTTTCTATAAGTTTCTTCTGGTAATTAGGGTTTATTGTTTGATTTTTCTTCAACTTTTTTCTTTTTCCTTTTGTTTCTTCATAAGGTTATTTTGAGTATTCTCGTGATTTAATCCAAGGTCTCTTCTTTTAATTGATAGCCATTTAGGCATTTTTCTTAATTAGTCTCCACAATTTTCGATTTATTTTGGTTTGATGAATCAAGGTTCGATTATCAACTCTACTTGTTTTGCTAATCTGGGGTTTGTGATTTTGCTATAATATGGTAAGATTTCAGGTCTAAATTTGTTAGAATATTTGTTTGATTCAAAATCTAGTTGAAGTATTCCTTTTTCTCTCAATTTTATACACAAAAAATTGGTAAAAGATTTTATTTATTTTTGAATTTTGGAATTATGGGTTTGATATTGGAAACCTAACAAGGAGGTTTTATTCCAAATTTTTTTTATCTCACTGATTGGATGTCCCCTGTTTAGTTGTTTTTCATTGATCTCTGAATTATTTGAATTTTGATGAGCATTTTTGTTTTCCCTTGATCGCAGTTGGTAAGTCTTTGTGCCATGGAAAGAAATTGAAACTAGTTTTTTAGAGGATCTGTTGTTGGATCAATTTCCAGATCTATTAATTGGTTCTGGAATATCAATATCTGCAATGGGGAGTCCACTTTCCTCGTGTTGCTGGAATTGCTGGAATGTTCAAGCATGCTTTGCAACCCGTCGCTCTATCCTGAGGAAATGCAGATGATGAGGCCCATGGAAAGTCTCTACACAGGAAGGTTAAAATTTTAAACTATCTCCCTTATGTATTAGTCTTGATCAGTTTGCTCACATGTATGCTATTTAATTTTAATGTTGAGTTGCATTTTACAAATATCAAGAGTATGAGGAATCCAATGAAGCCTGCTGGAGTTTAGGAAAGTTTGCTTTGTTTTTGTGTTAGAGAAGTCTTCAGATTCAAAATGGGTTTTGTAGCTAATTAAAATTTTGTGGGTTGTGGCAAAAACATTTTCTTTGTTGCTGAAAAGTATATAGATGATTAGTTTGTCAACACAATTTTGTGTATATAGCTAATTAAACTTTGGGGGGTTATGGTATAAACATGTAAGTTTGTTTTATTTTTGATTCAAGAATGTTAAATGGAAAAGTGCTTGGTTTGCTTGATTTTAATAGTTAATTTTCTTTTTTACTTGATGCAGGTTCTTGGTTTTGAAGCTGGAAGACCCTACACAGCCAGGGTAAATACTATGATCTGCTTGTATGCCTATGTTTAATGGAAAAGTGCTTGGTTTGATTCAAGAATGTTACATGGAAAAGTGCTTGGTTTGCTTGATTTTAATAGTTAATTTGCTTTTCTACTTGATGCAGGTGCTTGGTTTTAATAGTTAATTTGCTTTCCCCGAAACAGCACTGAGCTCATTGCTTTTCTAGTTAAGTGCTTCTGTTTAATATCGAGTAGCAGGCAACCATGTAACATCACTGAGCTCATTGCTTGATATTTTTTTTGGTTAATCAGGGTTTATGTTAGTGATTCTGTGCTTGCACTGGAAGAGTTCAACTTAGTGATTAATGATGATTTATCGGTTTACCCTTTCCACGTGGTCATTGTGATTTCATGGTGTACTAGAGTCTTAGTTAAATTCTAGGTTACTTGACTTCTGCATCGGCTCAGCATTTGAATTTCTAATTAAGAAGTTTTCAGTGATAAATTCTTAAAAGGTCACCTAATTGCACAATGGCTAAATCACTGAACTATACAGCATTGTATTGCTTTTAGAAAGTCATTTACTGACATTCTGTTGATTTTATGACTTGAAAGAACTGGGTACATTTTTGTGCATTTTAGATGTTTAATTGCCACATTTTCAATGTTCTCATCTTTTTATTCTAACCAGGGATCTTCGAGGCACCTCGACCAAACATAAAGGTCCAGTCAACTGTTTAAAATGGAACAAAGAGGGTGATCGTCTTCTTACTGGAAGTTCCGATGAAGCTGTTGTGTGGCAGTGGCAAATGAATACCTTGAGACGGGCTCAAAACTTTGAATTTCATACTGGTTAGTGGTTAGTCCTTTGGTTTTAATAGTTAATTTGATAGCTATTCGGACCGATTTTCATACTTGTCTTTAATGGGAATTGGAAGCCACATATCATAGAGGCGTCTTATTGACGAGCTTGCTAGAATGGGACTGAATGATTCCATTGTAAGGATTTTTTTCTTTATCAATTTAGTTTTATGCTTCCATTAAGTTTATGATGTGGATCTTCTTCTTGGCATATCTGTTTTTTTTTCTGTGCCACTGAGAAATGATACTATAATAGTGCCATCCACTTGTCTTTAATGTTCATAATTACCCATGGCAGGTGAGAAGAGCTCTGTTGATTATGCACCAGAGAGAAGAAGTTGAATACAAGAGAGAAAGACGTGTTATTCTTCGCAAAGCTTGATGTTTTTGTAGTGCAGAAAAGAAAGGTAGAATCTAAGGATTTGCATATTTTCTCAGGGAAATGGCTCCTACGTTGAATCATTACTACAGTTCTTCACTAAATTTCTCCCTCGGAGATTTTAGTATTTGCCTGCACAACTTCATTGTTATGATGTTAACTGCATTGATAATGTTCAAACTAATCATATGTATTCTACTCCCGTTGTTCCTTGAGATTATTCAGTGTCTTGTAACTACCTTTGGTATTGTAAATATTCACTCACTAATCCCTCCTCGTTCTCTTCATGGCATCTGCAGTTACATCGACTACCTCTTCTTAGGGGAATATGTTGACCTAGGCCAACTCAGCTTAAATGATTAATGTTTTGCTTGCATTGAAGGTATTGCTTGGGGTATCGTTTCCCGTTTGTTTTTTTCTGGTGTTTACCCTGTTTTTTATAAAATGAAGGTGAATTAAGTGTATTTCTATGGCCATCTGTACGTCCCAGGTCGAGTATCCACAAGATGTACATTTTATTCGTGGAAACCCCGAGGCAACAAATATTGATGCTCTGTTTGGATTCAGGATCGGGTGCACTGAGGATGGTATTTTTCACAATCTCATTGGCTTCCTAGTTTCTTCTCTAATTTGTTTGACAAATGATTCACTAAGAACTAATGTGTTGGGAGGTAAGGTGGTCATCTTTTCGTATTACCTTACTCAATTACATGGTAATAATAATACTAGTTGTACACATTAAAACTACAGGCAAGAGAAACTACTTGAGATGGTTTCCAGAATTACACTAGATGGTTTGTTGATGGTAATGAAGAATAACTAGATGTTATTGACTTATCTTACAAGTGTGTTTCTCTGTATACAAGTGACCTGGCTAATTTTTTGTACAGAAGCTTGATATCTCCAATTTGCTGTTTAATCAAATGTCTATTAGTTTCATCTTGTTGTTCAATCGTAGATATTACTAGTTAGATAGAACTTAAATGTTGTTTTGAACTCAGGATTCAATCCTTTTGTTGTGTAATCTTAAACCTAATGGGCACAATGAATGAATTTGAATTTTGAGTTTGAGTTGAAGTTATTGTTTCATTTAAATTAAGTTTGGATTGAAATCGACTTTAATTTGAATTAAATTTGAGTTTCATTTGATGTTCAGTCATATTATTTCAGATTTTTCCATTCAGGCATTTCAACAAATCTGAATATATATTTTTTTTATATTATAATTTAAATCTGAGACTCACGGTTAAGGGTCTGTACCTCGTTACCCTTAAAATCAGTCGTTATTCTGAGACACACGGTTTTGGGTCGTACCAAACATAGACGCTTTATCAGAGACCCCAACAGAGACGGTTAAAACTGGTCGTATAACTCGTATATATGACTTGTCCTGACAGTCGCGGAACTTCTGTTTTCCACTAGTGTCCAGAAATAATTCAGAAGATTTCCTTCCCACCATTCAACGTGTATAGGATTTCTCTCTTCATTCCTACTTGCACACATGTGAGACCCATAAAAAAGCCGTCTTATTGAGTGAAGTTATCATAAAATCCTTTTATGTGATGCAGAAGTCGAGGTGAAATGCTTATTGATCGCTCTCAAACACGCGTTCTCTCATTATGGTGTGGTTATTTCTCACTCAACATTTAAGAATGAGAATATGTTCTTTGGTATTTCTAACTTCTTATTACTAGCATGCAGAAACTCTATGTCCTCATAGCTCTTTGGATGCTTGGGATGGAACGCTTTGAAGTTGGAGTAGGTTTTGTGGGGATACCTCTCGTAATCCCTCACGAGACTATAATTCGTCCACTAGGGACACCTAGGGGTTTAAAGACATGTTGCATTAGCTAAGTGCATCCGTTTTCTCGACGACATGGAGTTGTTGTACTTTTGGTTAAGTAGTTTGCTCGAGGACTAGCAAAAGCTTAGTGTGGAGGAATTTGATAAGTGCATATTTTACATATATTTGGTGTCAATTTCATGCTAGTAACTGTTGATTTTTCTTGCAAATTGTTGTATATTACGCTTGTTTTCTCTTATTTGCGTTTTATTAGGTGAATCATCCAAAAAGAAACGGAAATAGCTACAAAAGTGAAGTTTACATTTGGAGAAGGGCCAAAAACCAAGTGAAACTCGTTCAAATTGAGGATTTCTACTTTTCATCTTTAAGAGGACGAAAATATGAAGCCAACGGAGAAAGAATGAGGTCATTCTGATATCGTATGAGAAAGTTATGGGCAAAAATGAAGATCAAGCTTGTCAGTTCCCCAGAACTGACAGTTGAATGCAGATGGTTAAGGGGCATACAATCTGTTAAGGGGATATCATCTTCAAGGGAAATGCTAAGCACAATCCAGTATTCAAAGGGGGAATCTCAATTTCAAATGGTGTTAAAGACAAGCGTTGGATGTACTCGGGGCTGCCATCTTCAAATTCAAAACACGCACGTATTTCTTCTTCTTCACGACCGAGACTTCTGCATGGATATCTCGAGACTCGAGTTGCTGCTGATAATCACGGGAGTATTGATGGAGCTGTAGATGATGGAAGCAACGGGGAATAAACTGATGGCAGTGCTGATGCTCGACCAAAATGAGTGGTTGATGAAGACAAAATAACGGAAGAAGAACTGTTTCCATCATGATCAAAGAATGCTAATGACCATGGTCATCTGACGGGTTGGTGTTTACAGAATCGTTCTCGAGTTCTGCTGGAGTTTTATGGTCAATGGCTTCTCGCTGGGGTTTGAATGATGGACTACAACAGAGAGAACACGAAGGAAAACGAGTACTAGATTTCTACCATTACGGTAGTGATCATGATGATCAGGTGATGGAGTTAAAGCCGTGACTACGTGGAGAGGTGGTTTGCAGTTGACTACTGGTGATGCTGGCAGTGACGAGGAAAAGGTGTTGAGTTCGAGCTTAGGTTGAGCTGGTGTTGGCTCGATATCAGGTGAAGTAAGATATGGCTTCTGCCATCGGTTTGGTGGTTAGTAAATGACTGGGATTGTAAGACTTTGGAGTCCTAGTTTGATTGGAACAGTGAGTTATAATCGGATAGAGTTTTCAAACGATAAAACAGGGAATTTTTGGAGGTGCAGATGCTCGAAACTTGAGAGAGAAATCATCTCGGAAAATGATGTTGCTGCCGTTGATGGAATAGGTTGGATGAAGAGGATTAAGCGGTGGTTTTGGGGTTCAGATAAACAAGGAATGTCTGCTACGCGTTTGTGGAGATTGTGATATCTTTGGAAACTTAAACTTGACCGAGAATTCCGAGTATGAAGTCCGCAAAACAGTCACCAAGTTGTGATTGTCGTTGGATTTTAATGATGAATGGTTGAGGATTAAAAGGAATATAGTGTTTGTGGCGGTTTAGAATTGTCTAGTAGTTATCAGATTCGAATTTGGAGGGACGAGTGGCTATAAAAGGAGGTTGAAATCATCAACAGAACACATATCCTCAACCTCAGTTTCACGCTAAGAACCTATTCGTAAAAAGTCTTTAGAGAAACAACAGAAGCAGAAATAGTTCATACATGCGCCAGTATCAGAAGGGTTGTGGCAACAAGGTGACAATGGCTGATCTTCTGCAACAGAGGCGACAATAGCTGAAGCTCTTCAATAAAAACAGCTTGCTTTCTATAAACTTTAATTATGAGTAGCTAAATTATTATTTGATTAGAGATGAATTCTAAGTTCTAAATATGATTAAAATTCTTATAAAACCCTATTTTGAGTTCTTCACATGATTTTTGTGTGTTTTTACTACAATTATTGTTTAAGATTAATTCTAAAATTCTTTGGGTGGCTAACTAGATTATTTTATTAATTAATCTAATGCTAGTATTGAGTTAAGAGATAAGTAATCGTCGAATAACTTGTACAAAAGTCGAAATCGTGAGACCTTGCAGAGAGATTCTGTGGAGCGACTGCGAGTAAAAACAACCCTAGAAAGTAGACCTTGATCTAAGAGTTGAACTACTAGGATCCACCTATAATTCACAAAGCCTAAAGCGTTCGAATGGACTACACCTTGAGTGATCTACTACTTGGTGGTTCGTTGAATAGAATCTGGTAGTCGAGAACTTCCGTGTCCAGTGAGTTAAGGAATTTTGGGGTTAACACTGATCTAGCTGTTATCCTACGGTGATAATAATCCGTGATGAATGAAAAATAGATGAAAATATTAATTTAATGGGTATTTAGTAGCGAAGAAGGATTCCTTGATCATAATTTGTCTTTATTGTGTAAAAATAAATTTCAATTACTTTCTTATTTACTTTGTTTCAAAACCTAAAAATAAAACCCCCTTTGTGACACTTTCAACAACTAAAACTCTCTGCTCTTCGTGAGAACGCATCTTATTTACTGCTATATTATTCATTAGTAAAGTAAAAGATAAGTGAATTATTTTGTGCACCTACGACACACATCACCAGGAGGTATCCAAGCTTGTCAAATCGACCGTCTAAGTGGTGTGGTCGTGATTGTTCGGCGAATGACTTGGACGGTCTATATTATTTTTCTTATATAAGAAGCGCCGCGACTATCCTAGTTTGGCTAATAATTTGGAGTAGAAGCAGGTAGGCTAGAAGCGATATGATTGGTCGATTGGAAGAGGGGATGACGGGAAACAACATGAGGCAGGGCCGGTCGGCAAGGGACGGCGCCAGTTTGGGAAAACTGACCGGTCAAGTTGCACGGTCGCGCCTCCTTTGCTACTTTCTAACTTGATCGCGGTTTCCCTTTCTTCCTTATTTTCCAACTTTTGGTAGGATTCTACTCCTACTAGTTATATGACATTCTAGTTTCCTAGCTTGCATAGGTTTGGTCTCGAACAATAGGGATCGAGATACAGTGGAGTCTCCGTTTTAGGGCGAAAACCTAATTTTTGTAAATTGACAAAATTAGGTCAAAAAAATTGAATTTTGCGAGCTGACACAAAATTAATCAATTTTTTTGATGAATTTTGCACGTTGGTACAAAATCATTAATTTTTTAGCTACTCTTGCAAGTAAAACGTCTGTTATTACTGGCATAACTTATGGTGCCTTTCATGCATATTTTAATCTTGACATTCAGGAAATCCATGCTTTTCAGTTGAGAATAAACATAAATTTAATGTTAGTATTTAAGAGTTCAGCTGGGAACACAACATGGGATAGATGCTCAGCAAGCCTTGCACTAGTGAATAATGCAAGTAGGAGCTCAACAAAATTTATAGAATACTTGGAATTTTGTAACCAACATTATTCTAATTAAATTTCGTATATAAAAATATACTGAATTGTTCAGTACATACGTAAGCAGAGAGGCGCAGGCGCTCATCATCTTTGAATGGCTCTCTTTCTTTGCAGAACAAGAGCACATAAATTTAGGATTTTACGTTTTTAGCCCTAAACCAAAAACCACCATCAACATTAAGTCCCCTGTTTAGCACGTAACAACGACGTTGTTGCGGGGTAAGCACTAGATGGTGACAGATGAAAAATAATATTCATGAGAAGAGTAGATAGACGTTACCAGGAGAGATAGGTTGGCTTGGTATATGAGCAAGACACGTTTAATAAAGCATCAAGGCAAGTAACGATCGTCCTCACAACATATGGTGTTTGGTTCCAGGTAGATAAGCAAATAGTCAGTTGATATCCCAAACCGCATTCCAAGCCAGTATACATGGCAGATAGAGAGTCCTTTCCTTTCTCGGATCTTGTAAACTTGCTGAATATAAAAGGAAACACTTGGGTCCTTTTTCTCACGCCGATCACTACAAAGTTTTATTTTTCTTCTTTCTTCAGCTGGCAGGTAAGTATTTCGTCTTCCTTTGTAGTTTTCTTTGTATGTGTGTAATCCCTAGCTCGAATTCTCATCATGTAACGGATATTCACAGTGATTGATGGGTTTTGATATTATTATTTTTTTTTGATCATCCACCGCATTAGTTACCGATATAACTGTGATTCCATACCTTATGCAGCGTATGATGGGAACCCCTAGCGATGATTATTCCTTTAACACTCCACAAAAGAATTTTAAAGTTGAAGAACCCAGGATGACTGTTTTCGAAGAGGTATTGGCTAAAATAGATCGTCCATTCGTGAAGCCGGACAAGCTATACATGGTATGTTCCTCGCACATATGAGCATCGTTCGAGAATGCGTTCAATCCTTCTTGGCTGCGGTCAGTATGGAGGAAAAGTGGAGACGCGATGAAGCATCTCATCCCACGAGTGCTAAGGATGAGAGATTTGCTGCTCGTCATAGGCAACGACGGGTTGAGCAGGAGAAACTCCTGGGTGAGTATGGACTTCTGGATAAACATGAATACCCTATTCATAAAGTCGTTGTGATTCTGGACTCTGACGTGGACGAACCCTTTCATGATAAAAATTCTCAAGAGGACGTTGAAGTAGCTTCTGAAGAAAGCTCCGATGAAGGTGGCGTTCATCCTGGCATTAATACTGATAATTAGATCTTCTGCTTTGTGATTTCTTTTGTAGATGAGCATCTTTTCATAGCATGTATATGCTTCTTTGTTATTTTAGTAGTCTTGCTTCACACAGATGGATCCAAGACTTCTTCGAATAATAGTTCTTCAATCACGTTGCTTTCGTGATTATTTTTGTTTCCAGTTGCATGAATAAGTGAAATCCCTACGATTAAAGAATCCAAATTTCTCGAAAGATCTCGTAATATTTTGAATTTTTTTAGATACAACATTCTTCGGTAGGGTTACTGTAGAATCTCCGCGCGACGCAATATTCATTCTCCAAATGCCAATAGAAAAATGACAGTATATATGGCCGACGAGACTGGAGATCGGTACTTTATTTTCATGAGAAGGGATGTCATCTCCACAGTGATATTTTAACACATGTAACCCTAGTAACAGTAACTCTAAAGTAGAGAAAACAACAATAATGGTCAAGGATTCGGCTGCGAGCCTGTATTTAACTTTCCATTCGATATTCCCCTTGCAGATCATGTGTTATTTGGAGGATTCATCATGCCGTCTAAGTATGCAGTGTTGTATACTCAAATATGGAAGACGCGTGGACACATTTCCACGAACAAAAAATCCAAAAGTCGTGTTTCGTTATCTAAACGTATGGAGGAGGCTCTGTTTTCAATGGATGAGATGTGTAGTGTGACTGGACATACTGAAGAAGTAATCGTGAACCGGGAGTATCATCAGAACATGTGCATGAACTTCGGGTTCAATGCTTCTGGGTTCCTTGATGAGATTTCCAAAATCCGAAAGTACTGAATGGAGCTCCTTCCATAGAAATCTAAGAGATAAAGGTCGAGGAGTTGTCCCAGGAGTTGAAGTTGAAGCATGTTTCTCTTCAGATCATGAGCCATTGTTGGACGATTTCCCTTGAATGTTTTTATTTTTTCTCGTCAGAACCTTCTCTTATTAGGTGTTTTTGAAAGGAAAGAGACACTTCTTCTAAGGTTAGATTTTCTGGTTTTGAACAAGTAGGTAATTGTTTTTTTGCAAGGATTTTGAGTTTATTTGAGATTTTGATCTGGAATGATTTTGTGAGTAATTCTAAAAAGGAAATAGTGCTTTGATTGACTAACAAACTGAAATCCTAATTATGAATGCATGTTGGTGCAATCATTTTGAAGGAATTATAAATATTGCATGAGATAGGGAAATACTAAGGAAATGTTGACACTCTAGGCATCGAGAGGTTTGATCCACTTGGAGTGTATTCTACCCTTTCCATCTTGTCAGTACCAATGAGCTTGCAGTAGCCTCCAAAAATGATTTTTGTAACTAGGGGACGTTCATTCTCATCTCCGGGAGACTTGGCGGAGCAGGCTGAGCACTAGTAGTAATCTTTAACACCCTGTCCCCGACCTGTGAAGGATTCGGGTTCTGTACTGTTACTTGACTTCTAGACTTCTTATCTTTAAACGAGGCCGCTTCTAAACACTTAATGAAATATTGGAAAGGAGCGGCATCCCACTCATATTGCCTAGTAACAACTGGGTTGATAATTGGGTCGAGTCCCCAGGCCTTGACAAAGATGAGAAGTGACTGGTTGTAAAAAAGGTTGTTCAACAAGACTTACTTGTGTATGGAACCTGTGGACGTATAATGCTTCACTCTCTCCATGTAATTGTGTCACATTTGTGAGTTGTTGATATGGAAACAAATAATCTTCAGGGTTGGACGACTTGTTGGAGATCCTCTCAGGTATAGACACTGGCAAAGGACATACTCCTAGTTTCATATTGTTAAGGAATACCCAAATTATGATATTTCTAACATATCTTTCAAGTCGTGCTACATTGAAAACATAATTGCGAAGCTGTATATACTGTACATATTTTATAATACTCTAGTGATGTGACATGGTCATATATGTATGATCGTAGTATTATGGAATTAGACTACGAAGTATAACGTTTATCTTTTAAACTTCGTAGATATGATTATGATTATGTGAATGGGTTACGGCGAAATTTTCATCCTAGGAAACAATGTTTTACATTTGTTTAAAGGAAGTACATTCATGAACTTGTTTTATGAATCGAAAGGGAAATCGTTAGGCTTATTGGTATTGGTACGGCTATTCATTACAAGTCTATGGATTACCAATATGTGTGATATGGTAGAACCGATCGTAACTTTGTTATGTATCTTGGTACAACTAATCACAAGTGCCTGACTTATGATTTGGTATAAGTAGTTTTTATTAATTAGTGTTATCGATCCTAAGTAATCACCATGAGATGGTATTACCGATATTTGTAATTGGTGTGACCGATCCTAGTAATTGGTATGACCGATCACAAGCAATACCATAAGTATATGGTAACCGATCCTGGTAATTGATGTAACCGATCCTGTTAACTGACGTAACCGGTCCTGGTAACTTGTGTGACCGATCACAAGTATTTCCATATTGAGGTATAACCGATTGAACCCATATATGTGATTTGAAATTTGATCAATCACATAGTAATCTTAGAATACAGGTGAACCAATTCTAAACTTGTTTGGAAGTGTAGTATAACCGATTCCAAGAATGTAAATCCATGCAAATATGAATAAGGATTTACAGTGAAAAGATGTCAACATACTTTGAACGTTTACAATAACTCTTATCATTTATTGTTCAAAGATATTCCTTAGTACTCAAGGAGATCCTGTACCGAAATAAATTGAGAATCTTTTAATTAAGGTTTTGGTTTTATATGCTTTAATTACCAGCAAATAAATGCATATCTCTAGAGAGTAAAAATTAGTAATGTGCATTTACTAATTGGAGATTTTCTATTGGGAGATTTCGGAAATTTTGGACAAGCATTTATTGGAATTAGGAAAACCGAATTTTCCTAGTCATTGCATATCTTGAGAATATTTTCGGTTTTAGAAATTCCTTGGTGTCCAAACATCCTTGGTCTATGAATAACTAAGTTTGCATTTCTAGCAAACTATCCTAAGAACCAGGAAAACTTCATTATTGTTGTTTCTGGTGGAGCCGTCTAATTGGAGAGGAAAGTTTCCTAATTAGGTGAAATCTCTTATGACCGCTCATTTAAAGACTTTTGTGGGATCAAGAAGCTCTACGAGTATCATTGGTGGGAAACTAGATAATTGTAGTGTTATTAGTTTTTGATTGATTTGATTGACTAACGGTTGTTGAAACTTTGATTGCACCTCGTTTGTTTATTCTTGAGAATCTTGTCTTATGATATAAGATTCACTCAAGCTAGATCGAAATATCGACGGGATCATTAGAACTGTTTGTAGATCTAAATACATCTTGTGATAATCCATTGTTAACAGACTACGTTATGTGTGTGATTGGTCAAAGAAGATTTGAAGACGAAGAAGATTTAGTTCTCATACTTTGGTGTGCACAAACCTTGATCAGTTGGGATCCAACTAGAAATTCTCAATATATCTCTTTGAGCTTTATTTGGATTGAGTGTGAATCTAAACTTGAATACTTTTGTAGTTATTGGATAGATTGATCTAACCAGGAAAAGGAGTTATTATATTAAAGGAAGAGCCTTTGCATATGACTTGAGATATCTTTATCTTGAAAGAATTGAAAGAGTTGTTACCAAACAGATTTGTTGTTCCTTTACTGTTCGTAATACGATCCAAAGGAATTGCTCCAGTGCGTGCACTTATCGAAGTCGGAAGCGCATGGAGACTGAGGAAATTAAGTGAACTATGGGTAGTTGCTTGGTCTCAACTATACGAAGTTGGTTTAGATTTTGTATAGCGGCTTAATTCTGAGAGTATTCAATTCTGTACTAGGTCCCGGGGTTTTTCTGCATTTGCAATTTCCTCGTTAACAAAATCTTGTTGTGTATTTTACTTTTCTATTTCCGTAATTATAATTTTTACTGTAATTAAAAGTAAAATACACAAACTTTAACTCCGACATACTTGATAGTGATCGTATAGAGTTTTGTTAAGTCCGAACCTATTATCAAGTATCACACTTTGGTAGTCATATTATCTCGATCTCGTGTCTATAGAAAATTACACAAAGTGTCAATACAGATTTGTTGCATTGTCTCGACTTTGTCCATAGACGATCACTTTAGGTAATAGGACTTATAGGTGGATAAATAAAAGATTGTGGTGTATTTGGATACCCTCGTCTTTTCAATTGGTATCAGAGCCGGCAAACACGATAAGATCTAACAATCTGTGTTTGGTGCGATCCAACCTATAAGACTTGAACCGAAAAATGGTTTTTATAGAACCTGAGAATGATTCAGTTAACGTAAAGCAAGATATCAAGAGTTTTGAATTAACACTTGATGATGGCATCTACGAATCAATATCTAAAAGCGTTCATGAAATCATCACTAGAGAATCTACTAGACAAGGTAATCTTGTTAATGATGTATAAACTAATGACAACTGGAAAATATGTCTGCAAGAAAGGTTAGATGAAATTTCCGATGATGATGACTCAGATTTTGAACGAGATGTGGAAGAGGATATTTTAGAATACTCTAAACTACTGGATCCTTTGAAAAATAAAAAACTGAGAACTTCAGATTTTCTTGGTTTTATGACTCCTCTTTGTCGTGAGAACAAGAAACTGAAGAGGGTTTTTCAAGGATATTATATTGGTTATCGCCTAGATGACTCTCTTCTTAAAGATCGCATAGAAGAGTTAAAATCAAAGAGTCTCGAATGCGAGAATCTTCGAAGAGATCTCTTTTTATCGAAAAAGAATTCTGTTGAATATGAAGCAAGGATTAACTCTCAACAAAGAGTTTTGAAGAGAAAAAAGATGAATATCTCTCACGAGAGATACGCCTTGAGGCTGAGCTAGCTAGTGCTCTTCATAAAATCAATACGTTGGAAGAAGAAAATTTGTACTTGAAAAAATCCAATGATAGTACAAACAATTTATCCTCATTGTTAGAAGCAGGAAGATATCATGGTGATACACGAGGATTGGGATATAAGGAATCAAGTGCTTCCAATGATAACAATGAGATAAAATTTGTTAAAGCTACAAATTCTTCTCAACCAGAGGCTTCCACTAATGTCAAAGATGCTCCTATTACTTGTAACAAAGAAAAGCATGTCAAGCTTAAGAATTGTGTTCAACCAGCATCAATCAAAGAAAACACTTCGGCTAATGTCAAGAAACCAACAACGATTAACAAAGATAATAAGAAGAAGAAAACTAGTCAAGCTCCAATGCAAAAGTATCCACAAAAAGTTAACATTAAAACTCAGTCTTCGTATGTTACTAAGCGTTGTTATTATTTGGTAATAAAGGACACTTGCAATGGGGATGCAAAGTTCGTAAAATGCAAGATGCACTTTCTTTTGTATCAAACGAATTTGAAAAAGCGGGGGTACAACAATCACACCCAATATTTCGCTTAGGAATCTATATGGACTAACTCCAATATACTTTCAAGAGAATCAACTAGACTCAATCTTAATAAAGTATATCAAAGAGTTATAATATCTCGATCTCTCGATCTAATCCTTACTCAAGAAAATATAAATATACGAGTCTGATTAAATATAAGAGAGATAACTTGGATGGTACCAAAGACCAATATCCAAGTATCGATCAATGTAAATCAACAACCAGAGGTCAGATATTCTAATTGATTGAACTAATGCACAATCTGTGATATTTCAATTATATAACAAAATATAACGCGGAAAAGAAATAACACAGACACCATAATTTTGTTAACGAGGAAACCGAAATGCAGAAAAACCTTGGGACCTAGTCCAGATTGAACACACACTGTATTAAGCCGTTACAGACACTAGCCTACTACAAACTAATTTCGGTCTGGACTGTAGTTGAACCCCAATCAATCTCACACTGATCCAAGGTACAGTTGCGCTCCTTACATCTCTGATCCCAGCAGGATACTAAACACTTGATTCCCTTAGCTGATCTCACCCACAACTAATAGTTTCTACGACCCAAAGTCGAAGACATTAATAAACAAATCTGTATCACACAAAAAAGTCTACGATAATAGATAAATTTGTCTCCCACAGAAATACCTACAAGTTTTGTTCTGTCTTTTGATAAATCAAGGTGAACATGAACCAATTGATAACCCGGACTTATATTCCCGAAGAACAGCCTTGTATTATCAATCACCTCACAATAATCTTAATCGACGCGACGAAAGAAGATATTGTGGAATCACAAACGATGAGACGAAGATGTTTGTGACTACTTTTATATCTTGCATATCGGAGATAACAATCTCAAGCCAATCTTTACGATTGTACTAAACATGATAGAATCAGCAAGATCAGATCACACAACTACAAGAAAGTAGTATCGGTCTGGCTTCACAATCCCAATGAAGTCTTCAAGTCGTTAACCTACAGAGTCTCGATAAGAAACCTTAGGTTAAAGGAGAATAGACTCTAGATTATACAACTAGTATCATAAAGGAGGTGTGGGGATTAGGTTTCCCAGTTGCTAGAGTTCTCCCTTATATAGTCTTTCAATTCGGGGTTTGCAATCAATGTTAGCTTAGTAACAAAGCATTCAATATTCATCGTTAGATGAAAACCTGATTAGATTCAAGCTAATATCTTTCAACCGTTGGATCGAAAACTTATCTTGTTACACAAATGAAATGCATGATTTTAGGTTTTTGTAACTGTACCCAAACATGTACATTTGTTGGTTCAACAGTAGTTAACCAAATGGTTAGCCATATGAGAACTTTCATATCAACCATATTCTTCTTCACCGTAACTAGTTCATATGACTCAAATGAACGAGTTAGAGAGTTGTTCAATTGTATAAATCTTATATAACTATACAAGACACAATCGAAGCAAAAATGATTTGATTCACTCGAATCGGTTCATGAACTTCATAGCCACGGTTTGCAAATTGCATTCCTTAGTTAATATAAATATAAGTTCACAAATAATTGTCTTTAGATATAACCAACTCAAGTATGCGTACTTAGTTCGCGGACTTAAGTTCCCGGAAGGATTTCACATACTCCAGCAGATATTCTCGGGAAGAGAACCTCCGCCAGTTCGCGGACTGGGTTCGCGGACTGAGTTCACAGCTATTGTTCCGTTTTTCTGATCAACAAAGTACGCATACTTTGGTTCAAGGAATAAAGGCTTATACATATATGTGTTGCCACACAATGCTTATATCCAACAATGGTTATATAATCTAAACTCTCATTTCAATCATTGAAACATTCTTAGAGGACGTTATATAGTTGTTATTCACAAACCATTTTTCGTCAAAGCCATTTTCAAAGTGATTGAAACATAACATGACTTTTGTCACTAGGTAAAGATGAACTTGGCAAAAGCGAAAGCTTACCAACACATATTTCGAGAAATAGATAAGCGAGATAACCTCGGCTCGAAATAGCAAATGTGTATAATCAAAGTCTATATAGCAAAACGAATTTTGTCTCAAGATAGGAGATAGAGTAGATAGACTTTTGAGTGATAGATAAGTTCAAGTCTCCACATAATTTTTAGTCGATGAAGTTCCACCAGTTCCTTGAGTAGTTCTTCGTCTTGTATGATGATCGCCATGGAGTTCTTGAGCTCAACTACACTTTCTATCCTAGTCCCAGACTTAGCTATAGTAGATCAAGACTTATATTTTTGATCACTAACATTGACAAACATGCTTGAGATAGCAACGCATGAGAGTTAGACCGAGCAGTGCTCTAACAAAATTGGCTAAGTTTGCTTCCCGAAAGAACTCAGATTGTTATTGTCCTAAGTTTCAGCAAAAGAATTATTATAATGATAGTTCAAATTTTGCCTATCGCTCGACAAGGTCATCTCATAAAAAACCCAATTATAGAAATAGAGATGACTTTGTATAGGCATGTCAATATTTGTCCGATATCCGGTATCCGTTTCCGAGTATTCGAGACCCTATAGGATTTTATCCGTTTTATCGGATATCGGATCGGATATTTTATCGGATATTTCTTCCTTAACATATCATAAACGGATTAGACCCCATCCGAAATGTTAATATCCGATATCCGATAGTATAAGAACTTATTTGTAATTTATCCTAATTTCGAGTCTAGTATCGGATATAATCGGATAAATATCCGATAAGTGTCAATTATGAAAATGTTTTACAAGGGTTTTTAAGCTTTTTTGTTATAACCGGATATTTATCGGATATCCGACAGCTTAGCCTATCGGAATCGATATCTGATTTTGATATCCTATAGGATATTATCGGATATCGAATATCCGGTAGTGCTTAACCTGTCGGATATCGGATTTCTAAATATCCGACGGATATTCTTCCATTGACAGGCCTAACTTTGTAAATGCAAAGACAAGATCTGATGTTACAAATTGGAGAAAGGTTGTTTCGCAAAATATCCAAAAGGACAATGGTCCTAATGGTATGCAGGAGAAAGCTACTCTTGCAAAACCCACTAAAAGGGTGCCAAAGTCCTCCATAGCCAAGAAGGGACCAAAAGTTAGTCACAAGAATGACACTCAATTGATAAATATTTTTAACAGTGTGAAAAGCCGGGGGTACCCAAATACACCACAATCTTTTATTTTGATCACAACCTAAACAAGACCCACTGTGTATAAGCCTCTTGGAGTAACAATCACTCAAGGAATATTTCAACACAGTGTCCACTTGATATAGGGTTAGTCCGAACTGTGCTAACTCGTGAATTAAATATCAAAGGCAAGTGGAGAAAACCAATACACTTTGTGTGATCGTATATGGATATGGAATCGAGACAATACAACAACAAAGTGACCACCTGATAAAAGGTACGGTAATAACCGAAACCAATATGATCAATATCAAGTGCCATGTTAACGTACAAAATGCAATTTACTTTAATTATAATAAAACAATTATAATGCGAAAATATAAAGTAAATGTCACAGAAAGATTTTGTTAACGAGGAAACCGCAAATACAGAAAAACCCTGGGACCTAGTCCAGAATTGAATACTCTCAGAATTAAGCCGCTATACAAAATCAAACAAACTTCGTATAGTTGAGACCAAGCAACTAAACCTATAGTTCACCTAGCTTCTTCAGTATCCATGCGCTTCCGACATTCAATAAGTGCACGCACTGGAACAATTCCTTTGGATCGTACTCCAAACAATAAAGGAATAAAAAATCTGTTTAGTAACAACTCTATTGATTATTTCCAATGAAGATATCTCAAGTCATAAGCAAATGATCTTCCGTTTAATCAATAAACTCTTTTGCCTGGTTAGATCAATCCAATCTTTAATTACCGAAGTAATAAGATCCGGATTTGTAACAATCAAATAGAATTCAAGAGATCTATTATTTCTACCGATCTCACGCAACTAATTAATCGAATAAATCCGATATTAGTTGGATCCCAGCCGATCAAGTTTTGTGCACCAAAGATATAAAAACCAAATCAGAAATCTTCTTTGTCTTCAAATCTTCTTAGATCTTCAATAAACACCTGCACAACACAACTTGAATCTCTTGTGATTAATCAGCACAAAACGGAGTATGTTAACAATGGATTATCACAAGACGTCTTTAGATCTACAAACAGTTCTAAAGATCCCATCGACAGTTCGATCTAGTTTGAGTGAATCTTATATTAGAAGAGAAGATTCTCAAGAATAAACAAACTAGGTGCAATCAAAGTTCAACAATCGTTAGTCAATCAAATCAATCGAAAACTAAAATAAACTGCAATTATCTAGTTTCCCACCAACGATACTCATAGAGCTTCTTGATCCCACAGAAGTATTTAAACAGCGGTCGTAAGAGATTTCGTCTAATTAGGGTACTTTCCTCTCCGGATAGACGGCTCCACCAGTAACAACACAACTAGGTAGTTTTGCTGGCTCTTAGGATAGTTTGCTCGAAATGCAAACTTAGGTTTTTATAGACCATGGAAGTTTGGACACCAAGGAATTTCCAAGACCGAAGATTCTCAATAAATGCAATATATTTCCAAATCGGTTTTCATAATTCCTGGAAATGCTTTGTCAAATATATAACCGAAATCTTACTAGAAAATCTCCAACCAGTAAATGCACAATACCGATTTTTATTCTCTAGAGATTTGCAAAAACTAATAACCTTAATTAAAAGATTCTTAGTTTATCTTTCGGTTCAGGATCTCCTTGAGTAATTAAGGAATATCTTTGAACAATAAAAGATAACAATTACTGAGCATGTTCAAAGAATGTTGACATCTTTTCTTATGTAAATCCTCTTTCATATTTACAATCTTGGAACCGATTACATCACACTTCCAAACAAGTTAGAATTGGTTCATCTGTATTCCAAGACAACTATGTGATTGATCAAATATAAATTCACTAATCATGGGTTTACGGTTTTACCAAACACAAGGATCGGTTCTACCTCCATATGGTTACTGGGATCGGTTACATCAGTTACCAGGATCGGTTACATCAATTACCAGGACCGGTTACCATATTCTCATGGTATTACTTGTGATCGGTCACACAAGTTACTAGGAGCAGTTACACCAATTACTAGGACCGGTTGCGCCAATTACAAGGATCGATTACACAATACTTTTGTTATCGGTCACACCAATTACTAGGATCGGTCACACCAATTACAAATATCGATCATACCATCACAAGTTATTACTTAGGATCGATTACACTAATAAAAGTAATACCAATACATATGTCATGTACTGTGACTAGTTTTACCAAAATACATAACAAATTATGATCGGTTTTACTAACTCACACATATTGGTAATCCAAAGATATGCAATGAATAACAGTACCAATAAGCCTAGCGATTTCCCTTTCAATTCATAAAACAAGTTCATAAATTTACTTCGTTTAAACAAATATAAACATTGTTTCCTAGGATGAAATCTTCACCTTTACCCATACGCATAATCACAATAACATTCATACGATTATGTCGATGTCTTATATACGAAGTTTAAAAGATAAGCGTTATACTTTGTATCCCATTCCGTAACACTATGATCATATGATCATGTCCTACTATTAGAGTATAATCATTCACATCTTCGCAGTTATGTTTTCAATATAACACGACTTGAAAGATACGTCAGGAATGAAACATTTCAAGTCAAAATATTACTAACCTCAAGAGGAAGGATGATGTTGTCGATGTATCTCTTTACTTCTTCATATTCTTAAAGTCTTCGAGTAATACTTGTATGTCTCATAATCCTAGACTTTCTAGTCTAACCTATACGAAGTTGTCTCTAGTACATAATCAAGCGACTCTTTAAATGAGTTTTGATTCACTAAAATATGACAACCAAACTTGACATACTAACGCTTGGTGGGTTCAACCGAGCTATGCTCTAACACAATGTTTTTGAGAGTCTTCTTAAAAGACTAAAGAAACATATCATGTCTAAAGTATCTTGTACTAGTGAATGTTGTGATAATAACACTCTTCATCACAAGTCAAAGAAGAAAAACAAAAGATGGAACAAGAGAAAACAAACCAAGCAAGAGGTCAAGAATGATGATTCTATTTTAGTCCCTTGTGACGAAGAAGACAAGTCTCAAATAAGCACAACCTACTTGTGTTGGAATGCGCATGCTCACCTTTGTGCTCAATCTTATGAAGGGTGAGGAAGCACATGAAACTTACCACATTACCTCTTGGTTATTATGTAACTAATTAACATCTTTAGGGAGATTTTTCTCTTCTATACTCATACCCTCTCTATTTATATTTGAGCTTTTGATAGAAATGGTAATTTTGAGTTCATGGTGTTGATATCTACAGGTCATATATGTGTAGCTCTTTTTTTTACGATTAAAACGAGTCAAAAATCATTGAATTCGGACATTGTATGCAAAAGTTATGTCCAAAACAGTTTCGTGTGTGGATTCATGTAGTAACCGGTCCTAGTGACTGGTGTGATTGGTCAATACGAAGGAGTGTAAAACTGTTTTGCCCATAACTTCTTCGTCCGAACTCGGAATGACCTCATTCTTTTTGTGATTAATTTCAATACTTGATTTTCTGTTGAATATTTATGGTGTATTGCATTTGAGTTTATGAGATAAACCATTGTGTTTCGATCTTATATATTGGCTCACTTCCTTATGGTTAGTGCCTTTTGAGTATAGCCGATCTTTGGATCATATCTTCGTGATTGCTATATCAGAATCATAAGAAAGTTGTGATATTGTTGAAAAACCGGGGTCTAACAACCACACCCAATATTTCGTTTAGGCAATCTGTATGGACTAACTCCAATATACTTCCAAGAGAATCAACTAGACAGTCAGACTCTATCAAGGAAATACATCTAAGAGTTATATATCAATTTCTCAAATCAATTTGTAATCGAACAGATAGAAATCTGTGAGCCGGATTAATATGAGAAATAACTTTGATGGTACCAAAGACCAATATCCAAGCGTAAATAAATTTATATCAACAACCAAAGGTTGTATTATCTAATTGATTGAACTACGCACAACCTGTGATATTTCAATCATATAAAAATATAATGCAGAAAAGAAATAACATAGACACCAGAAATTTTGTTAACGAGGAAACCGCAAATGCAGAAAAACCCCTAGACCTAGTCCATATTTGAACACCACATTGTATTAAGATGCTACAGACTCTAGCCCATTACAAGTAAACTTCGAACTGGAATGTAGTTGATCCCTAACCAATCTCACATTGATTAAGGTACAGTCGCATTCCTTACGCCTCTTGAACCACGCCGGATTCTGCGCACTTGATTCCCTTAGAAGAACTCACCCACGACCAAGAGTTGTTACGACCCAAAGTAGAAGACTTGATAAACAAATCTGCCTCACACAGAAAAGTCTATTGAATATATAAATCTGTCTCCTACAAAAATACCTAGGAGTTTTTTTTCCGTCTTTTGATAAATCAAGTTGAACAGGAACAAATTGATACACCGGTCTTATATTCCCGAAGAACAACCTAGTAATATCAATCACCTCACAATAATAGTAATCGTATGGAAGCGAAACAAGATATTGTGGAATCACAAACGATGATACGAACATGTTTATGACTATTTTTTATCTTACCTATCAGAGATTAAATCTCGAGCAAATATTAGCGAAGATAGTACTCAATACGATAGAACAAAGTAAGATCAGAACACACAACTACATAGAAAATAGTTGGCTCTGGCTTCAGAATCCCAATGAAGTCATTAAGTCGTTAACCTGTAATGGTTTTAGGAAAAACTTAGGTTAAAGGAGAATCGACTATAGTCGCAACTAGTATCACATAGGAGGTGTGGGGATTAGGTTTCCCAGTTGCTAGAGTTTGTCATATCCCTAGCCTAAGGGTTGCCCGTATCTAATATCGGCATGTCATTAGTCTTTTGTGTTAAAATGTATTTAGTAGTAATTAATTATGGTTAATTAGTTTAATTCGTTAAATTAGTGGTTAATGTTAGTTGTAATGGGTGTGTCGGATGTGACCACCTAGGCTGTTGAGAGTCGTTGATGCTAGGTTAGGAAGGGATGGCTTTATAAGCTGAAAGAGTCTGTAAGAATAGTTTATAAAATTATTAATCAACAGAGAACTTTGTTCTCAGGTTGTTTTCTTTACTGAACCAGATAATAGGCTTGATTCATGAGAATTACGAGAGGTTTATCCTCAAAATTATCCACCCCCTCTTGTCATTGTACCCGGGTACATGACAATTGGTATCTAGAGCAGTTTCGATCCATGGAGATGCCGGAAGCTACACCGCTGCAGCTGAAAGCTTTGAAGAATGAAGATAAGGCAAAAAATGAATATGATAAGTTTGCAAAGCTCATAGAAAGAGCAAGGAAGAAGTGTATATTGATACTTTTCATTAAAGGTACTACATCGATTCCTCCTGCCGTCGATGAAGAAGAAGATGATTCTCTAGAGGAATTGATTCCTTCATTTTTATTCGAAGAAGAAGTGAATGAATAGGTTACAAAAATTAGGGTTTGTTAGATCATGTGACATGACCGTACAGTGTACGAATTCCGTTAGCTAATGACAATTGTTTATCACCTGTCATAACTACTCTGTAGTGACGGTTCAGCTTACATTTGTAGCTTTCTCTGTAATGTCACGAGTCTATATAAGCCCTTGGTCAGTGTCTTGTCCTGTAACTTTGAACATCTAATGAATCACATTTTCCTATATGGTATCAGATACCAAAAGAGAATCTTAACTTCTCTCTCTGATCCTTATCTGAAACTACCATTAAACCTGCAACTTTACCCTAAAAATGGTGAGAACCACACAAACTCACATCGCATCTTCTTCCGCTGTCAACACAAATACTCTAAACATCAAAAACTCTCAGTTGTTTCCACCATTATCATCACCACAATATCCACAACCATCAATACCTTCTTCTTCTCAACCACATCCACCACCAACTGCAAATCAACCTTCATCTCCACCACCGTCTTCTACTATACCACAATAACATCTTCATCATACACCAATACAAATTCCTCAACAAACACCACCACCACAACAATTTCATCGATTCTACTTTCCACAACCACAACCACAACAATTACAACCTTCTTTTTACAATCATTTTGGTTTTCATAATAGATTTTCCATTCCTTTTTAGAACATTAATAACTCTGTTTCTGATAAATTAGATGGATCAAATTATCTTGTTTGGAAAGATCAGATCTCTTCAATTCTTATTTGTACAAGTCTTTATGGTTTTGTTGATGGATCGGTTCCTCCTGAATCTGCTATGGTGACGATTAATAATACTCAAATTCCAAATCCTAATTATCTTGAGTGGTTGCAGATTGATAAATTTGTTGGATCTTGTATTAATGCTTCAGTTGATAGATCATTCTCTTCTGAATTACTTGGTAAACACACAGCCAGAGAAAAACGGGTGCATTTAGCGAAGCTCTTCAGTGATCAATTTTTAGCTCGAAAGTCTTTGTTGAGATCTCAACTTTATTCTATCAAGAAAGGCTCTTCCACAATTTATGATTTTCTTCATCAAATCAAGACTATTTTAGATTCTTTGGCAGAAATTGGTGAACCAGTACAAGACTCTGATATGGTAATGTATATTCTTAATGGTCTTGGTCGAGAGTTTATTCACTTTGTTGTTAGTGTTCAAAACAGAGAACCTCCATTATCTTTCTTTGAACTTCGCTCTCGTTTAATCAATCACTAACAATTTCTTAAAGAGCAATATTCATATTCTTACTCTTCTCTGATCTCAGATCCAACAAATTCTGCTTTCTTTGTTAAAAACCAGTATTCTCATCCCCATTTTAGAAAACATATGCCTGCACCGCCTTCTTCTTCATCTTTCAATTCACAGGCTAGTACATCGTACTTACCTCCTGTTTTCGTAAAACTGAGTTTAATCTAACACAACAAGTCATAGACTATGGCGACATTCCTTTCCAGATATGTCATAAAAAAGGTCATTAGGGTAATCAATGTAGGTTTCAATATTCTCCTTCAATAAATAGTACTGCACCTCCACAGAAATCTTTTCTTGGTCTTGATCTCAATGCTGGGGGTAATTCTTCTCCTTGGTCTTCTAATGAGTTCGACTTTAATATTCAATTTCCTTCTGATAATGCTTATGAATGTGGAGGTTATAGGAGTCACAACAATTCTGGTCCAGTTTGGATCCCTAATTCAGGAGCTTCCAGCCATATGGCAAATGATGCTTCCATATTACAGAACACTACTACTCATTCTGGCTCTGAACAGGTGATGGTTGGAGATGGTATGTTACTTCCCATATCATTAGTAGGTTCTTATACCTTATCAACTCCATCTAAATAGTTCAATCTACACAAAGTGCTTTATGTTCCTCATTTACAACATAATTTAATGTCTGTGGCTCAATTCACTCAAGAGAATAACTGTGTGATTTTGTTCTATCCTTGGGGATATGAAATCAAGTCATTGAGGAGCAACCTTATTCTTTGTAGATGGAGGATGAAGAATGGACTATATCCGATACTATCTAGTCAATCTGCTTCAATTACTACTACTCAACAACCTAATACTGCTTCACAACATAGTACTGCTTTTATTACTATGGTAGCTTCTTCAACTTTATGGCATTCAAGACTAGGTCATCCTGCTCAAAAGATCCTTAATAAGCTTGATACCACTGCAAATATCAAGATCTCTACAAAATGTACTTCTGTTTGTGGATCATGTCGGTTAGCTAAGAATAAGTGTTTACCTTTTCATACTACTGGTAAATTTCTAGTATTCCGCTTATGTTAGTTCATTGTGATATTTGGGGACCTGCTCCTGTACAATCTCATCTATGAAACAAATATTACATACTTTTTGTTGATGACTGTACTAAATTTTCATGGATTTATCCAATGAAGAATAAATCAGATAGTGTTCATTGCTTCAAGTTGTTTAAGTCTCTTGCTGAGAATTTGTTCAATGTCAAGATAAAATATATTCAATGTGATGGTGCTCTTAAGCTTGTTAAAGTACCATTTAGAGACTTTCTTGATCCCAGTGGTGTTGCCTTAAGAGTTTCATGCCCTTATCTTCATCAACAAAATGGCTCAGCAGAAAGAAAACATAGACATGTCACAGAGATGGGGAATACTTTATCTTTTCATGCTTTTCTCCCAAAGAAGTTTTGGTTTGATTCTTTCTTAGCAGCTGTGTTTCTTATCAATAGACTCCCAAGTAAGCTTCTTAACTGCAAATCTCCTTATGAAGTGTTATATAAGTCTACACCAGATTATTCTCTTCTTAAAGTGTATGGGTGTTTATGTTATCCAAACTTGGTGGCTTATAGGAAAGATAAGCTCAGCCCAAAATCAGCTGCTTGTGTGTTTTTGGGTTATAATATTCATCATAAGGGCTATAGATGTATGAACTTAAGCACTCAAAGAATATATGTCACAACTCATGTGGTGTTTGATGAGAATAAATTTCCATTTTCTCATCTGTATACTTCTTCAGAGATTGTTACTCAAGCTCCTTCTACAGTTGCTCCTGCCACAGTTGAGTCAACTACCATTGTTGATTCTTATTCTACTGAGTCAACAATCATTGTTGATCCCACAACAGATGGGTCAACTGTCATTGTTGATCCTTCCCCAGAACAGCCATCTAGCATTATTGAATCAGGAAATGGGTCAACTAGCATTGTTGCTCCTACATCAGATGTGTCTACTGTCATTGTTGATCTCCCTACAGTTGAGCCACATAACATTGTTGCTCCTGCTCCATCTTCTTCTGGTATGCATACAAGATCTAAGTCAGGTATTCATGTACCAAAGTTTTATCTAGAGATTTTGTAGCTAATAGCACACTGAAACATCATGTTCCTCTTGCTCTTACTACTTTACTTAAACCACCTCCTGAAACAATTTTTTTAAGGAAGCCATCAAGTTACCTGTTTGGGTCAATGCTATGAAAAATGAATACACTGCATTACATGAGAATGATACTTTTATTCATGTTCCATATCATCCTTCAATGAATGTTCTTGGCTGCAAATGGGTTTATAAAACAAAACTCAATCCTGATGGTACTATTGAAAGACATAAAGCTAGATTAGTTGCTAAAGGGTATCATCAAGTGGATGGTATTGATTTTGAGGAGACTTTTAGTCATGTGGTTAAATCTACTACTATTAGATGTGTCCTGAGCTTAGCTCTCTCAAACAAATGGAGTATGAGACAACTTGATGTGAGCAATGCATTTCTCCATGGATACTTAAAGGAGATTGTTTACATGGAACAACCACCTGGATTTGTTGATCCAGAACACCCTACACATGTGTGCCAGCTCAAGAAATCATTATATGGACTTAAACAAGCTCCCAGAGCTTGGTATGAGAGATTTAATGGATATCTGCTCAAGTATGGCTTTATTAATTCTATTTGTGATACTTCTATGTTCATTTATCACAAGCATTCAGAAAGAATGATTCTCTTGGTGCATGTGGATGATATTATTCTTGTAGGCACATCTGACTCTCTACTTACTTCTTTTATTACTTCTTTGAAGTCTGAATTTTCCATGAAGGATCTTGGACCCTTACATTACTTCTTGGGAATTGAAGCTACTTTGGATTCTTCTGCTAGCAAGATGTTTCTTACTCAGAACAAGTATTCTATTGATCTCCTTAGGAAACATGATATGTTAGGTTGTAAACCTTGCAAAACTCCAGTGGGGTCTGGTCCCATAGTTTCTGCTTTTGATGGTGACCCTCTCAAAGATGCTGCCTCTTATAGAAGCTTAGTAGGTGGACTTCAATATTTGACACTCACTAGACCAAATATTAGTTTTGCAGTAAACTATTTGAGCCACTTCATGCATAACCCCACAGATGTTCATCTTCAACTTGCTAAACGTATTCTCAGATACATTAAAGGTTCTCTGGGTCAGGGTCTTACTTTGGGCAGTGGCAATTGCTCAGAACTTATTGCATATTGTGATAGTGACTGGGCTGGTTGCCCTGACACAAGAAAATCCACCTCAGGATATTGTGTTTTTGTGGGAGGTAATTTAATTTCCTGGTCTTCCAAGAAGCAGCACACCATTTCAAGATCCACCACAGAAGCTGAATACAGAGGAATTGCAAAATGCAGCAGCTGAAATTCTCTGGCTTTCCTATTTTTTTGAAGAGTTATCTGTTCATTTATCTCTTCCCTGTCGACTATATTGTGACAATCTTGGTGCTGGCAGTTTAACAGCCAATCCCATCTTTCATGCGCCTACCAAGCACATTGAAGTGGATTATCACATGATCCGTGATCTCGTTACTACTGGCTTTCTGAAGGTTTCATATATTCATACTCTTAGTCAGATAGCTTATATCTTTACAAAGGGTTTGTTAAAGTCTCAGCTTGCTTTCCTGCAGAACAAACTGATGCCTTAGTCAGATGCCTGTTGTTCGTGCATCAGTTTGAGGAGGGATGTTAGATTATGTGACATGACCGTACAGTGTACGGATTCCATTAGCTAATGACAACCGTTCATCACTTGTCATAATTACTCTGGAGTTGACGGTTCAGCTTACGTTTGTAGCTTTCTCCGTGATGTCACGAGTCTATATAAGCCCTTGGTCACTGTCTTGTCCTGTAACTTTGAACATCTAATGAATCACATTTCCTACGGGGTTAAATCAATTTCTTCTGTTGTTGACAAGGAAAACGTTGATTCAACTGAGTCTGTGAGTTTTCAATTCGAATAAATTGTTGAAGCTGTCGTGAATGATATTGAAGAGAAAAATCGGATCGAATTTGGTGAGTGTTTTAACATTATTCTTAATTCTTCTCGTAACATATTTGATCGTGGAAAAGTGAAATTACACAAGTTGATTCTAAGTTGGGCTTTTCTTTTCTCGGGGGTTCAAAATTTTTGGGTAGCTTTTTTAAAGAAATTTTTCAGGAGCTGGTTAATAATAATGGGTACTTACCGAATTGGTTGTTTACTGCTTCAAATGTTGGAATCCTAGCTAATAGTGGTTTTGCTAATCCTGCTAGAAGTCTGAATGTAGCTGTTTATTTCCATCTTTATTTTGCTTCTACTTGTTCTGTATTCGATCCAGGAAAGAGGATTGATGAGTCAGTTTTCATTGATCATTACAAGGAGAAATTTGTTTATGAGTTGAGTTCTAAACATGGGTTTCCATTCGAATTACTGTTTATGAATTCAATCGCATTTGTCTTGGTTCAAATTGGTATTATTACTGATGGGGGTAAACTGTTTGGTACAATGCCGAAAAGAGAGAGAAATCTGTTTCAGTTTTTTCTAAACGATGGGTACCAATGGAATTTGTTGCTTGCGTACTTGCTTATGATTCTACCTACCAGGGAGGGGAAAGTCTATGATACTTGCAAGTTGTTTGATCCTGGTAGAAATAATTTTCCTGTTAATGAAGGTTTTATGATTCTCTTACTTGGTATAAGTGACCGTGAAGGGCCTTTGTGTCTCAATGGAAGTAGTAAGGGGATGAGAATTATGAAGGGTTGTCCTGATGTTGTTGGGGGTAATTTTATCTTACAACTTCAACTGGGTAAGGCGAGTTACAACTTAATTGCCAATGAAAATGTTTTCCTTATGGTTGCTCTTATATATAGGAATCAACTCAAGGTTCTCAAACAGTTATTTATGAATTCATATGTATGGGTGTTTGATCAAGGGCCTGGCATTGAGAGAAGATTCTTCTGGGGTACAGCTGCAGTTTGAGTTGCACAACACTGTCATACTTCAACTTAACTCATTCAGAGTTCCGAGGTGTCGGTCGGCAAGTTTTGAAGCTGCCCATAAGTCTATTTCATTTGTTTATTTAGCTATAGTAACTTTTCAAGGGGTCTTTGAATTACAGCGGTGTGATATCTTTCATCGTGTGTTATTTTATGTGAATCATGGTCCTTGGTTTCACTGAGTTGTTAGAGCCTATGGCACACCAGCTTGGGAAATATCTTTACAAATGACTAAAGTTTCAAGTCCAGAATTTTTTAATGTCTTTGTAAGGATTGTGGAAACTCAAGTCTTGCTCCTGGTGATTCAAATTCTAGATATGCTGAAGCTGGTAGATTACTTGAAGTGGAAATTCAAAGTGTTTTCAGTTGATTCAAAGATTATGAAAGATGGAGGTAGTTCGAAATGGTTCACCATTGTGCTGTTTAGATTACCTAACGTGAATGCCTATGGATGTAGTGAGCTGTACATGGAGTGGGAAAGAAAGAATGAGCAATGGATGTGTTGTTACTACTATGATGGTTTCATGTTAAATCCTAAAGGTACACCGCAACCTCCATTCGATACTTTAACTATCTTCTATCATTGGTTATGTCAAGTACATCTTAGCTTCCATGTTCATCACCTATTGCAGCCATGGAATGATGGTGTCTGCAGTTATCCTTATTTTGAGCATAGTAGGCCATTATTCGACCGTGGAAAGGAGTTCAAAGTCATTTTAGGGAATTCTTATTTTCTTAAATGTGATTCCACATTTGGACAGGGGGACTCATTATCATTAGAATTTCTGTTTGAGGGCTCAAACGTGTTCGTGCTAGAGAAATGGGTTATGAATCTTGATGCTTGCAGGTGGTGTGATGAAATGCTACCGCAAATTATTGTTCTCTGGACTAATTTGATTCTACAGATGAGAAGGCACCTGTTCTTACAACTGAGGTGTTGGAAAGTTAATAAACTGGTAACTCATTTTGCAAAACACGGAAGTAGAAATGCAGAAGAGCTTGTCAACAGAATGAATGATCAAATAGCTGGAAGTTTGAGATGTGCTGTGTGTCGAATTCCCTTGAAGGAGCTTAAGTACCTCCACATGCTTCTTATCTAAATTTCTATAGTGGGGAAGAGTCACTGTTACCTCTCAAAAATTGTGTTTATCTTGCACTTTTGTTTGTCCATATCTGAAGCAGGCGAGAGTTATTCAATGCAAGAGACAGTTCTGTTGGCAGAGGGGTATTCTAAACTGATTGGTTTGTATGGGAGCGATTACAGTCAGCATTTGAAATTGTGGTACGGTTATATGTGGGGATTGACATGTCAGCCAAAGAAGAATGGCTGCAAAAATTATGTGCTTGCTAGTATACTGAGACATCAGTCAATATCCACTATAATTCACATTCCAATTATGTTATTCGTGACGACCCTGTTGAAATGGAAATTTAAGTCATATTATGCAGATCTGTACAGTGTAGAATATGGCAAGATGGTGCTACCTATGACAGAAAAGGAAGCTGAAACTCCCTTTTTGTCTGCTACAAAGGAAAGGGCCAAAATTATTGAAAAGAAAGTAGATGATGTGCATGTGCTCATGAAACTAACAGTTAGGATTGAAATGATGAAGATATTGGCAAGGGCTGTGGTAATCTTATCCCCACACTTGTTCATTATTATTCAGTTCACGGTACCCAGGAAGCTTGTAGTGGTTCAGCCAATGGGAGATCAACTATATGGTATACCCAATATGAGAAGTATAAAGTTGCCTGGTGCTACAGTAGTTTAGAAAAATAATAGAGAGGGTTTGATGGTGTTCAGCAACCTGTTCTCAGCAAGCTTATGGAGCAGGGAAAAGAGTTGTGGTACTATATGGCTTGGTGTTGAGCTACCTGGAGCACCTGGTTACATGAGAAGTTGTCGTTTTCTGTTTGATAGAGGGAAAATTCTTGAGTCTACTCCAAGATCCTCTCTCTTGGTAATAGACCGTCGTTCATATTCTCACAATATCCACAATTCTGGTTATATGAAAGTGTTTGAGAAGCTGAAGGTTAACATATAGTTTGTAGACAAGTGTTTCCTTCCTCGTCAGTTTGAGGGAGTTAAAGAAATGGTTGAGAAATTATATCATATCATTCAACTTGTGGATATAAACAGTAAAGAGTGGGGTTCATTAGATCTGGTTGGACTTTACTACAAGGAGGACGAGGAGGTTACCACTAGTGTCTTTGGAGTATCTATTGCGAATCTGAGTTTTACGGCCGAGTGGCGGACATCAGTTCTTGCCAGAGTTCTCGGCAAGGCATTGCATCTCAGTTCTTCATCCTCGAGGACAAGGATGTTTTGGACGGGAAGGTATTGTCATATCCCTAGCCTAAGGGGAGGATGCCCCGTATCCAATATCGGCATGTCATTAGTCTTTTGTGTTAAAATGTATTTATTAGTAATTAATTACGGTTAATTAGTTTAATTCGTTAAATTAGTGGTTAATGTTAGTTGTAATGGGTGTGTCGGATGTGACCACCTAGGCTGTTGAGAGCCGTTGATGCTATGTTAGGAAGGGATGTCTTTATAAGCTGAAAGAGTCTGTAAGAACAGTTTATAAAATTATTAATAAACAGAGAACTTTGTTCTTAGACTGTGTTATTCACTGAACCAGATAATAGGCCAAGAGAGGTTTATCCTCAAGATTATCCACCCTTTCTTGTCATTGTACCCGGTACATGATAGAGTTCTCCTTTATATAGTCTTCAAATCACGGTTTTCAATTAGTGCTACCTTGGTAATAAAGCATTCAATATTCATCGTTAGATGAAAACCCGATTAGAGTCAAGCTAATATCTTTCAACTGTTAGATCGAACTTAGCTTGTTATACACAAATGAAATGTAACTTCATTTAGGTATGAGTAACCGTACCCAAACGTGTGCACATAGTTGGCTCAATAATAGTTAACCGAGGTTAGCTATATGAATACTTTCATATCAACCTTGTTTATCTTAATCACAACTAGTTCAAATGACTCAAATAAAACTAGTTATGCAGTTGTTCAATTGTTTATATTCTCATAGAAGTATGCAAGACACAATTGAAGCAAAATCTATTTTGATTCACTCGAATCAATTCTTGAACATTATAGCCACGGTTTGCAAAAGATTGCATTCCTTAATATATAAATGTATTTATTCATGAAAACCCCGATTTTAGAACTTAACCCACTCAAGTATGCAAAAAGGTACGCATAAGTAAGTAGTCGTACTTGGTCTGGGTTCGCCAGTATGTGAACGGGTATGCTGAAAAGATGAGGGTACCCAAATATACCTCAATCTAAAACTTTTCCACCTATAAGTCCTTTCTCCGAAAGTGATTGTATATGGACTGAGTCGAGACAATACAACTAATCGGTTCACACTTCGTGTCTATGGATACGAGATTGAGACAATACGACAACAAGATAACTTACATGATTGACTATGGATACAAGATCGATATAATACAACAACGAAGTATGATCACTTGATAATAGGTTCGGACTTAACCAAACACAAGAGCATTGCTATCAAGTAAATAGGAATTAACGTTTGTGTATTTTACTTCTAATTATAATAAAAACAATTATAATTGTGGAAATAGAAAAGTAAAATACACAACAAGATTTTGTTAACGAGGAAACCGCAAATGCAGAAAAACCCCGGGACCTTGTCCAGAATTGAATACTCTCAGAATTAATCCGCTATACAAAATCTAAACCAACTTTGTATAGTTGAGACCAAGCAACTAAACCTATAGTTCACCTAGTTCCCACAGTATCCCTGCGCCTCCAACTTGTAATAAGTCACGCACTTGGAACAATTCATTTAGTTCATATTCCAAACAGTAAAGGAACAACAAATCTGTTCGGTAACAATTCTTTTCAAACAACATGATATGAGTTTGACAAAAGGCTCTTCCGTTTATCCCAATAAACTCATTTGTCAGGTTGTTAGATCAATCTATTTAACAACTACTGAAGTAATTGTTTAGACGATGCAATCAATACTATTAAACACAAAGAAATGTATTGATGTCGATCTACTCAACTAATCAATCAAGGTTATCACAAAGATAAACCGATTATAGTTGGATCCCCATCGTATCAAGTTTTGTGCACACCAAAGATTATGACTCAAATAAGAAATCTTCTTAGTCTTCAAATCTTCTTAGATCTTCAATAAACACATGCACAAAAACAACTTGAATCTCTTGTGATCAATCACATAAAGAACAGAGTCTGTTAACAATGGATTATCACAAGACGTCTTTAGATCTATGTTGTAGTATTAATTTTGCGGTAAATAAGAATTCGTTGCTCGGACATGAAAATATTTTTAAAACAAAAATATATACAAAATTTGTCACAGGATCAAGAGACACTGGGACTCAGGATTCCACCATTAATCATTCACAGGATTCATATATTTATTCCAAATAGTTATAGCTCAAATGATAAGGACTCTCATTATTTCCAAGGTAGATTTTTAGAAGATTAACTGTAAATCGAAAGCATGGCATATCAAAAGCACTATGACCAAGCATAAACCATCAAATGAAATGACAATCAATTAAGAAAAATCATAAAACGATTAATAAAAATTGCAAGTAGTCAAAAAGAATTAAATATAATTATCATATGCGTGAAATATGGCTTCCTCCATCATCCTAGTATTGGGGTTTAGCTACTCATATTAATCATGTTCTCAAAATACATTTTTATAGCTCAAAAAGTTGATTAAAAGATGAGAAAATGCTAAAACAAAGATTCGCAATAGTTATAAGCGTTACAATTGCGCTGTATAAAACAAAACTGAAGTATAGTAAAGAACGATACAACCTTAGTGTTGTAAACAGCGACACAAGTGAACTGTTGCGGGTACTGTTGAAGAACGACGATTCTGGAGCGTCAGTTCTTCATCTTCTTCCTCCTCCTCGAGCGCAGCAGCAGCAGCAGGAGAGATTTCTCCCCTTCGCTTCTCTTGGCTCCAAAACTTCCCCAAACTCTTGATAACCCTATATCAGCTCCCAAGGGTCCCTTTTATACCCAACAGGCGCAACGAATCACTCGCAATAACTCCACATAATCCTCCATTACTCGGAAAATATTTTTTTCCATTTTCTTCATTGTCAGCCGAGATATGATCTTCTCCATCCCCTCTGCCTGCGCATATGAGCTGTAATACTTCCGTAGTTGCATAAACACTTAAGAAGATCAGATATCTTCCCCATTTAGTCCACAAAACTTCCCAAAAATTCCTCTCACAGAGAACTCGAGCGTATCTCCCCTGTTTAACTCTCGATTGAAAGTTAGCGGATTCTAGCCAAATTTAACTCATTCCAACGCTCAGAATAATCTTGTTATACTCAATAGATATGACCCAATTAATTCCAACCATTTAGTCTCTCCACAAATCCATCGAAAATCAATTTGAAAATCTGCGAGGGAGAGAATATATTTTCCCGCCAAAACCATTATTTGAATTTTTTGTTTCCCGCCAAAATTCTTCTTGATGTTTTGATCAATTGGTGATTATCCAGCCAATTCTAACTGAATTCGATCATACCACTATCTCTGTTTAGCTCAATGGAAAATACCCAATGATTTTTAGCTGTTTAGTCTCACTATAAGACCTCCAAAATCCTAACCCTAATTTGACAGCACTATTCACCCATTTTCCCTCCAAAATTCAAATATTTGAAATGTTGAAGATGGTGTCCCCCTAATCCAGTGGTCTCCCCCTTATCCGTTGCTGGAGTCTGAATAACACATGTCCCTTGGGGTGCCTTTAGTAATTTTCTGGGGTGTTTCCAACACTTTTTCTGGGTTCCTCCGGTGCATTTCTGGGGTGTCTTTAGTATTCTATCCTAGGGTGTAAAACACCACTTTTCGAGCCAATTTCGCCGCAAGAGCTTATTTTTCCAAAAACATCTACAAAAATATAAAATAGCACAATAAGTATTTAATCGAGTCTAACAATACAGAACATTGAGAACAAAATAGACACATAAATGCGTCTATCAAATATCCCCAAACTTATTATTTGCTAGTCCTCGAGCAAAATTTATTTTTGAAAAGTGACCGAGTTAATCTCGGGTGGGTTTATCAGAGGTGTACCCACAAAAAACCATTTACTCCAAAACCTAGCTATCTACGCAGAACCTTGGAAGACACTAAAGAATCCCCTTGGTTGGCATACAAACATTGACTATATGAGGAAGTACCCTGATGCGAAATTCCAAAATTCATATATAAGTGACAGAGCTCTACTCAGATAGTTTCACTATGGACATCATAACCGGAGTCAAAACTAATCACATAGATAGATAATGAGATGGATATAGAAAAACATAGATGGTTTTGATGTTTACTAGGTGAACGGTGTTTCCCATATCTGTCTGAAGGCCACTACTAGGATGAACGTATCCTAATGGACTGAGATACCGGTCTGACTAATATCAACACACTGGCATATACAAGGGAACCAGTGATTGACTACACAAAACAATTTTTTTTTTATTAACGGCATGAATAGATCTTTTGGATCCAAGCGCATGCTTCTTGTCAGCAGATTATATGATAGTTCCCACGGGTCCTGCATTCCACGCTTGCTTAGGCGACAGAGACAGGGAGAACACACACATATTGCTATCCAAGTGTTAATGTTTATTCCGATTGGTCTAATTGGTATGGTTTTTTTTTTTTGTATCTCAATCACTCTATTCCACCCTAGCAGTGGTAACAACTTGAATCGTGGGCCCCACCTACTCTCTTAGAGAAACATAGTTTAAAAACAAAACAAAATAAGAATAGAAGTGAAAAGGACTCAACGAGATATGGTGAAACTATCATGTTATTACTAACACATGAGCTCTGTGCTTTTATGAATAGACTCTTTCGATGTTTCCATCTAATCAGATTGGTTCCTCAACTCCTATAACCAAGATGTTCCCATCCACTTAGATTGGTTAGTGCCAACCTTAATAAGCATAAATTTCTAGGCTCTGGAGTTTATTTATTTATTCTGTAACTGAAAAGTTTCTCCCATACCCCCAAACTTAAATCTAACATTGTCCTCAATGTTCTAAAGATAAAATTAAAAGCATGAACAAGGAGAGAAATTGTTACTATTTGAAGCAAAAGAGTTAAGGAAAGATATTACCATGTTGCATGAGATTGGGTTACCTCCCAAGAAGCGCTAAGTTTAAAGTCTTCAGCCAGGCATCGGAAGGAATTAGTCATCTCATAGAATCAAAAAGTAAGAGTCGAAATAATTGTGGGTCTTCAAAACCAAAAAGAGCTGACCAAAGGAAACTACAATAACCCAAGCAAGTGAACAAGGATAGCATGCCCTTATCTAGTTTCCTGATTAAGATATTTATATCTAATTGTGGTTCAGGTTCAGGTTCTATGAAAGGGTCTAAATAAAATGTTTTCATTGGTTGCGTTTCTTCATCGGTGGGATCCGAATCATTAGGTCTTAGAGTCTGGAAAAACTCAATAAGAACTTAGAAGCACAAAACAATAACCTAAATAATTGAGGATCCTCTAAGTCAATCAGGTTTGACTTACATAACTGACCACAATGAGAGTAGTGGTCATTCTTAAGAAAATGTGTTGATTTTATCAACCTAAAGTACTTAGGCTTAGTCTCAGAACTTAATAAGTGACACATTTGAAATTTATACGTTCCCACAATTGGAAGCAAACTATTTGGTGGGAAAAAAATTCAATCTTGGTATTATTGCCTGGGCAAACCACATCAACCAGAGGATGGGTTTCTAATGACTGAACTTCTTCCTGGACATCATTAGGTTCGGGAAAACGAGTATGAAGGTAATCTTGTAAAATGTTCGAGGCAGAGATATCAAGTCCAAAATGAGGGATCTTTGTAAGAGATAAAGGTATGGCACAAGGAGAATGATAATCACCCCCAAACTTAGATTTTTGGGTATCTCTAGATAGACTAGCTACAATTTCCTTAATTTCTAGATCATTGGAATCCTGGAAATAGTCAATTGCTCCTTCGAGGTTATACTCAAGCGACGCATCCTTACTTATATTTAATAGCTCTACGAGTTCATTTTCTTCGTCTAAGTCTATTGTTTCTAAGTCGCTAGACTCTAAAACAACATTTTCGGAATAAACCCGTTCCTCTAAAGCATTATCGGCTTCGTAATCAAAAGGAAAAACTACATCGTCTAAAACGGTGGTATCCCTAATCAAATCCTCGTCCTTTTGAATAGGTGAATAATCATAAAAATTATTTGGACTTGAACTAGAATCATTATAAAGCTCAATTGGATTAATAGATTCCTGATCACTATGCCTACACATTTCAGATTTTTCATTACTACTATCCTCATCATAATAGTACGAAGATGATTGAACCTTATCTAAATAAGCAGTGTCTTTTATTCTAACCTCGTCCTCTAAATTAGGCAAATATTCACTATTGATATCAAGGGTAGAATTAGAAACACTATTTGGAAATTTAGATCATTTCGAGCAGCATTAGCTAACTGTTCATTTTCTGCCTCTAGACGTGCCTGAATTTCACTAAGCATAACACTTATACGTTCACTACTCTCGTTTATCATCTCAGAATACTGTGTACACTCTTCTTTTAAACTATTCATTGCAACTAAACGTTTATACGTCCTTTTAATCCGTTGTTGGGTCTCTTCTAGAGAAGGAACAGGTTCAGAAATATCATAATCAGGACTAGTTTTTAAGTAATTTTCCAAAAACGCGTAACTAGGGGTGTAAATTGGGCCGGGCCGGGCAGCCCGACCTATTTATTAAATGGACGGTATAGGGCGGGCCAGAACATCTCTTATCCATGAAATTAAAAGGGCCGGGCGGGCAGGGTTATTTATGTACAGTTAGTACCCATGGCCTACCCAAGTCTGTTTTGTAATTTGGGCTCGGGGGGGTAGGGCCTGGAGGGCCTTGAATATTACAAACAAATATATATTATACATATATATTGTTAAAAATAAAAAGAAAGTAGTAATAATACAAAAGTTTTACTTAAAATTAATAATCAAATACGAGAATTGAGATGGGAATAATATAAACCAAACTTCCTATAATTTTTCCTGAATTGAATCATCAGAAAAGGAAACTGCCTTAAATTTTGCTCAATATTTTCTCTATATGGTTAACAAAATTAGACTCCTATGGAATAAAAGTTAAGAAATACATATGAAAACTATGAGGGTTGTCTGTATTAAGTATATGTACCAAGTATATTCTAGGATAAAACAAATGAGAACAGTCACTTAGGCTAGGTAAATGGATAACACTGGCGGGCTAACATGGCGGATAACATTGACGGGATAATGGGAGGGTATTGGGCCGGGCAAGAAAATTTGAATTGTGGTCTGTGCCCGCCCTCTTATTTAAATGGGCTAGGTCGGGCCAGCCCGTAAAGGGCCACGGTCACCCATGGGCTATCATGGGACAGGGCGGACGGTACTGGGCCTCGGGTTGCCGGGAAAAATTTACACCCCTACGCGTAACTAGTACTATAATGTTCCTGATTTTCTTGCTCGTAAGACCAATTCGCGTGTGGATAGTAATTGGGATCACTATGGTATGAACCATAACCTTGAAAAGGATGGCGTTCCCAACCACTATTCCCAACATGGTCATAGAAAGGATGATGTTCATATTCAAATTCAGGTCGATAATCATTGTATTGGCTTCTACCATACCAGTTCGACATTCTTAATTGCAAGGGAATTCTACACAACCACAAACAAGGCCGACTCGACTCCACCAAAACAAACCTAAATATTTCTAGCAAACAAAAAGCATGATGGCTTCCCTTAGATTGTTTCTAGACTTGCTTCTATCTCTCGAAGGGGAATTCGTTACAGTTTGAGAAAACCCCTCTGGAATCAATCCGAGCTAATGTGAGGAAACTTGAGGCGAGGGAAGCTCAATGGAGCTTTGATACCCAAGGCCTCACTGGCGTTACAAGGCGGTTCATTTCAACTCATAATAACCTTCTTGAACTTTGAGGTGTGCTTAAGAAAGTAACCAATATCCTTCGAATTTTTTTCCTAATAAGCGCGTTACCCTATCGGTCTCGTTCTAGTCAAGTTTTAAGCTTGGGTTCGCGTTAGGTTTCGTTTTCCTAAGACGGGAAAGAAGGGAGCGGTGATGAAATCCGAACCCTTAACTTGTATTGGGCAGGCATTTCCCTTTACTAGGAATTTAAAAACAGTCCAAATTCGTCCTCAATCAATGAATCACCTTAAGGAATACAGTAACTCGCTTACAAGAGATTCGCGAGTGTTTCGATGGACTTACCTCCCGTACCAGACGGGGATGAACCGTTGAAGTCGACTCGGGCCACGAATCCTATGTCATGTACGAACCCGAGGGGCCGAGACGATATAGTAATCGTCGTCCTTCCCTGCACACAGTTTATATATAATTTTTTTTAATTAATAATACCCTTCCATAGGGTATGAAAAATAATGTCCCAAAATTTAAATTCCAAAGTCCATAAAAGAAAAAGTGCAAAAGAAAAAATAAAGTCTAAGAAAAATAAAAAGTCTAAAAAAATAAAAATAAAAAAAATAAAATACAAATATCTCTCTTTTTTTATCTCTCTTTTTTTTTTATCAAAATAAAAAAATAAAAAATCTTCTTCTTTCGTCCCTCTCGCTTTCCCTTTTACTCCAGTCTTTAAGTATTCACCAAAAACTTTGGCAAAATTTTCTTTCGCTCCAACTTCCAAAATCTGAAAGAAAAAGACAAAAACCCAAAAACGTAAAGAAGAAAAAAAATAAAAAAAATAAAAAAAAACCTAAAAAAAATAAAAAAAAATCTATATACAAGTCCGCGTCGGCGGCGCCATTGCTTTGTTGTAGTATTAATTTTGCGGTAAATAAGAATTCGTTGCTCGGACTTGAAAAGATTTTTAAAACAAAAATATATACAAAATTTGTCACAGGATCAAGAGACACTGGGACTCAGGATTCCACCATTAATCATTCACAGGATTCATATATTTACTCCAAATAGTTATAGCTCAAATAATAAGGACTCTCATTCTTGCCAAGGTAGATTTTTAGAAGATTAACTGTAAATCGAAAGCATGGCATATCAAAAGCACTATGACCAAGCATAAACCATCAAATGAAATGACAATCAATTAAGAAAAATCATAAAACGATTAATAAAAAGTGCAAGTAGTCAAAAAGATTTAAATATAATTATCATATGCGTGAAATATGGCTTCCTCCATCATCCCAGTATTGGGGTTTAGCTACTCATATTAATCATGTTCTCAAAATACATTTTTATAGCTCAAAAAGTTGATTAAAAGATGAGAAAATTCTAAAACAAAGATTCGCAACAGTTATAAGCGTTACAATTGGACTGTATAAAACAAAACTGAAGTGTAGTAAAGAAAGATACAACCTTAGTGCTGTAAACAACGACACAAGTGAACTGCTGCGGGTACTGTTGAAGAACGACGATTCTGGAGCGTCAGTTCTTCATCTTCTTCCTCCTCCTCGAGCGTAGCAGCAGCAGCAGGAGAGATTTCTCCCCTTCGCTTCTCTCGGCTCCAAAACTTCCCCAAACTCTTGATAACCCTCTATCAGCTCCCAAGGGTCCCTTTTATACCCAACAGGCGCAACGAATCACTCGCAATAACTCCACATAATCCTCCATTACTCGGAAAATATTTTTTTCCATTTTCTTCATTGTCAGCCGAGATATGATCTTCTTCATCCCCTATGCCTGCTCATATGAGATGTAATACTTCCATAGTTGCATAAACACTTAAGAAGATCATATATCTTCCCCATTTAGTCCACAAAACTTCCCAAAAATTCCTCTCACAGAGAACTCGAGCGTATCTCCCATGTTTAACTCTCGATTGAAAGTTAGCGGATTCTAGCCAAATTTAACTCATTCCAACGCTCAGAATAATCTTGTTATACTCAATAGATATGACCCAATTAATTCCAGCCATTTAGTCTCTCCACAAATCCATCGAAAATCAATTTGAAAATCTGCCAGGGAGAGAATATATTTTCCCGCCAAAACCATTATTTGAATTTTTTGTTTCCCGCCAAAATTGTTCTTGATGTTTTGATCAATTGGTGATTATCCAGCCAATTCTAACTGAATTCCATCATACCACTATCTCTGTTTAGCTCAATGGAAGATACGCAATGATTTTTAGCTGTTTAGTCTCACTATAAGACCTCCAAAATCCTAACCCTAATTTGACAGCACTATTCACCCATTTTCCTTCCAAAATTCAAATATTTGAAATGTTGAAGATGGTGTTCCCCTAATCCAGTGGTCGCCCCCTTATCCGTTGCTGGAGTCCGAATAACACATGTCCCTTGGGGTGCCTTTAGTAATTCTTCTGGGGTGTTTCCAACACTTTTTCTGGGTTCCTCCGGTGTATTTCTGGGGTGTCTTTAGTACTCTATCCTAGGGTGTAAAACACCACTTTTCGAGCCAATTTCGCCGCAAGAGCTTATTTTTCCAAAAACATCTACAAAAATATAAAATAACACAATAAGTATTTAATCGAGTCTAACAATACAGAACATTGAGAACAAAATAGACACATAAATGCATCTATCAATCTACAAACAGTTTTAAAGATCCCCGTCGATACTTCGATCTAGTTTGAGTGAATCTTATATCAAAAGAGAAGATTCTCAAGCATAAACAAACTAGGTGCAATCAAAGTTCAACAACCGTTAGTCAATCAAATCAATCGAAAACTAATAATAAACTGCAATTATCTAGTTTCCCACCAACGATACTCGTAGAGCTTCCCAATCCCAAAGAAGTCTTTAAAACGAGCGGTCGTAAGAGATTTTGCCTAATTAGGGTACTTTCCTCTCCGAATAGACAGCTCCACCAGTAACAACACAACTAGGTAGTTTTTCTGGCTCTGAGGATTAGTTTGCTCGAAATGCAAACTTCAATATTTATAGACCAAGGAAGTTTAGACACCAGGGAATTTCCAAAACCGAATATTCTCAAAGATATGCAATATAGCCAAAAACGGTTTTCATAATTCCTGGAAATGCTCTGTCCAAATATTGACCGAAATATCAGTATAAAATCTCCAATTAGTAAATGCACATTACCAATTTTTATTTTCTAAATATATGCATTTAATTGCTGGAAATTAAAAAGCATATAAAACTAAAAACCTTAATTAAAAGATTCTCAATTTATTTCGATTCGGGATTCTCCTTTAGTTATTAAGGAATATCTTTGAACAATAAAAGATAAGAATTACTGCACATGTTCAAAGTATGTCGACATCTTTACTTTGTAAATCCTTTTTCATATTTACAATCTTGGAACCGATTTGCCACACTTCCAAACGAGTTTAGAATTGGTTCATTTGACTTCCAAGAACTACGTGATTGATTAACCTATCAAATCACCATTAATGGGTTTCACGGTTCTACCAAAACACAAAGCTTCGGTTCCACCTCCATGCGGGTATTAGGACCGGTCACACTAGATTTCCAAAAATTGGTTGACTAGGTACTAGGATCGGTTACCACATTATTATGGTATTTACTTGTAATCGGTTGTACAAGTCATAGGATCGGTTACCAATTACAAAGACTTGTTGTACCTCTTACAAGGATCGATTCCACATACTTGTGATCGGTTGCACCTCTTACTAGGATCGGTTCCCCAATGTCTAGAGTTGGTTATACCAATTATAATATATCAATCATACCATCTCAAGTGATTACTTAAGATCGGTTTCACTAATAAAAGTCATACCAATACAAAAGTTAGGCATTGTGAATAGTTTACCAAGATACATAAGCAAGTTATGAGCGGTTATATTAAACATACATATTGGTAATCCAAAGATTTGCAATGAATAACAATACCAATAAGCCTAGTGATTTCCCTTTTGATTCATAAAACAAGTATATGAATTGTACTTCCTTTAAAAGAATGTAAAACATTGTTTCCTAAGACGAAATCTTCACCCATACCCATACATAATCACAATAGCATTCATACGATTATGTCGATGTTTTATATACGAAGTTCAAAAGATAGACGTTATACTTCGTATTGTAATTCCTTAATACTATGTATAACTAGAGTATAATCATTCACAACTTCGCGGTTATGTTTTCAATATGCACGACTTGAAAGATACGTTAGGAATGAAACAGTTTAAGTCAAATATTACTAACCTCAAGAGGAAGGGTAACGTCGTTGATGTAGCTCTTTACTTCTTCACATTCTTCAAGTCTTCGAGTAATACTTGTAAGTCTCTTATCTTAGTAACTTTCTAGCTAACCTATACGAAGTTGACTCTAGTAAATATTCAAGCGACTCTTTAAATAAGTTTTGATTCACTAAAATATGACAACTAAACTTGACATACCAACGCTTGGTGGGTTCAACCGAGCAATGTTCTAACAATATTTCCCTTTGTCAATTTTAGTGACAAAATTCTTACATCAAATGGATAAACAAATTACAAGAATTCATTATACATACGCTTGATTCCAAGTTTCAACAACACAATAACCTGTATATATTCAATCCATAAATGCCGTTGTTGACATTATAATAACAAAGCTAATACTCCCCCTAAAGGTAAGATAGGTAGATTTTCAATCCGCACGTCTTTACTATTCCCTTTGTAGTTAAGATAACCACAAGTATCAATATGATATGTTACTCCCCCTTAGTCTATGCTTTACTCTCTCGTTAGATATAACATTTAAGCACCATTGTCCTTTCCTTAGTGATACCAAATCACTTGTTTACTCCATATATTTCTCCCCCTTTTGGTCACAAAATTACAAAGGTACGAGCAAATAAAGGACAAACCGAAAGTATCTTACAAATATTAAAAGACTTGTAAAACCTATAAGAGTTAAGCACGAGGGTTCCACACACCATTTTAGATAACCAATATCAAAACCGAAACTACAAAGTAATTTTGTTTTGATATGTTACCAAGGAAACAATTGTCTGAAGCAATTTTCCCTAATAGTTTAGCAAATCAAAAATTGACTAAGCACCTTAGTTATTTTGCTAAACCGATTGTACAAATACAATCGCTTGTTCGATAAGACCAAAATAAAGATCAGAATTAACTCTATTTTTCTCATCAGGTTCTAATTATTCAAATAATAACTTAGACCTTTCACTTTTAAATAAGACAAGTACTAGGTTAGTTAACTAACATTTCTTTTTAAGGCATTCGATTAGACTTGAATAACCGAAACCTCCACAACTTAGTTTCTCTTATCTGGAATCGAATTGGACTAAACAATTGACCCCAAAACCTTTTTGTTAAGCTATAAACAATTCATACAAACCAAATAAATCAACTTGCATAATTATTTACCTCAACCAAAGCAATTGAAAAAAACATAGACATTATAGTACCACAATTGCACCGAAATTTCGTAATCCTAAACAATTGATACCAAACCATAAAGAAGGATAACAATAGTTTTTCTTAATATGAAACATTTAAATCACACACACATCCATACACAAATAATGGAATAAACATAAATTGTACCGAAATTTTGTTAAGCAAAATCAATAAATATATGCAATAAAATCAGGCTTTTCTTAAACAAGAAAACGATTAACTAACAAATTCGTTACTTTAAGCTGCGCATCCTCTTCACCTTTTCTTTGCATATTTCCGGGGAGGCATATCACTGTGTTGTCATCCTCTTGCAAGACAAAAGAACAACAACAATCACCAACCTTTACCAGAGAAAGGTTGAAAATCGGTTTTAACTAATGCGATGCAAAAGTTGAAAGCCCGAAACACATATACTTTTATGCTAAAACAGACGATTCAACATATTGTGACTTTTTCACATATTAGTTTCAATCGGAACCCCTTATGATCCTTTGATAAATCCTACCAACATGGGCTAGAACTTAATCCTGCTAAACCAAAAAGTCACCCAAACCATAACGGTTCACACCATATGAGATCGAATATTAAGGTCATGAAAACCGAAATCAAACATCCCATAAACACATAGCAATACAATAAAGAATTCAAGCACAGGCTATGTAATCAAAAACTATCACAAGAAAAATTATAAAGTAATAATTTTATTCATAAATAAGATAGTTTTATTCATAATAGACCTTATTGATAAATAAGGTAATAATTTTATTCATAAATAAGATAGTTTTATTCATAATAATTTTATTCATAAATAAGATAGTTTTATTCATAATAGACCTTATTGAAATAATCAAAAACTAATGTCCATTTCTTAACAGATTTTTCAAAGATCATCTTCAATTTCCTCAAATTTTTCAGGATATTCATCAACAGCATCTCGACTGATATCTCAAATTCTGCACACAATAACTTGATTATGTTCACAGGCTAAAGCATTAACCTTT